>NC_041395.2:289824329-290124329 GCF_900747795.2 Erpetoichthys calabaricus
ATTAAACTCATCGTTATCGGACAAGTCGTCGTGTCATTGTTGGTGAGTAACCATAATTAATTATTTACGTATAGTACTTATTACATGTACATAGTTTAGTGTCACTGTACACACATTTTATTGTATACAATTTTTCTTGCATTGTACGTATTTATTGATGGTGGCCTGTCTGTCGTAATGGCTTTAACATATGTGATATCAGAGACGCTCGATATCTTTAAAATAATATTTAGGTTTTACTGTATGTAAACTGTGTTTACATACATAATTTCAACGAATCTTACCTAATATCTAAGAGAATACAAAGGGTTTATGCTGTATAATTGTGCGTGAAATGTTTATAATAGTGTGGGAGAGTTTATAAGGGCTTAAAATATATAAAAATAACCACATGAACATATGGTTTCTACTTCGCGGATTTTCTTATTTCGCGGGTGGCTCTGGAACGCAACCCCCGCGATGGAGGAGGGATTACTGTACTACTTTTCCCTGATTGCAACACAAATTAGACGATCTAAAAGACTCTGACTTATACTTTAAAGCAGAACAATATATACATACTTCTGTCATATCACCTACAAGTATGTCTATATATTCGATCTGTTTTCGCTGCTCTGTTATTTCACCAAGTAATAATTTCCATTTGTTTGCGCTAATGTCATCTTTACCATCAGTTTTTTGAGTCTTTCGAATTTTAGTACTTTCATAATCTCTGACCTGCTCTGCATATGTATTGAGCCAACATATTTGAACCTCTTTACAAAGTTCTACTTTGTCATCTACTCTTTGGCTTTTATTTCCGGCCCCGGGTGTGGTTAAATCTCCTGGCACAAAGTCTCGTCTCGTGGGACTTGAAATTATCTCTCTGAAAAAGTCTCATCTCATCCCAGGATAAAAAGTGTCATCTCGTCCCAGGATTTTTTTATATAATAGAGAGATATTGACCACTACTCCGCCTAGCCAGTTTTGAGACTCTTTTCCCATTTTCCATGTAGCATTGAGGAGGTTAATTAATAGAGACATACCCCAATATCCAGACCTTTTAGCATTTCTTACTGTATCCCATTCAGCCTTGCCACTAGGTAGCAATTAAACCATCACAGTAACTTTCGCCAACCCCAACTAATGATTCTGAGGGCTGAAGTCATCTAGTAGAGAGCAGAGTCAGTAGGAGATAACTTTCAAGCACAGTGTCCACTGTCCCCAAAAAGCCTGAATACTCTGAATAGTCATTAGGCACATCCATATAAACAGCAAACATCTTCTCTCTGAAGCTTGAAGATGGATTGAGGTATCTGTCTTGTTCACTCATACAGACTCTAGCTGTTGACTCATGAGTGTCTCCACACCCATTCAAGACAACCCCTGTGTAGCCAGCCCTAAATCAGAAACAGAAAGACACCACCTTTGATGAAAAAGCTTGGTTTCACAACTAATGCTACACTTATGGGAGAGTCCAAATGCAGTATATCTATCTATTTTCACCTTACAGGTAATCAGTCATTATGGCAATTTCATGAGGGTTTTGAGTTTGAGCCTGCTGAACATCACAAGTGGGTACTTTAAACTATCACATCACATATTTTTGGATGTTTCAATGTTCTAACCCCTCTAGTTTTCCATGTTTAACCAGAAGCAGATATGTCCAGATCACATAACTAACTCTAAGGGTCATTGAAGCACTCAGGCCCACATCACTGTCCTAGAAAGGGTCATAAATTTTACCTCAAGGTAATTTGTCCCTATTTCTATGTTCCCTTGCAATGAAGTGGTTGAATGCAAACCATAGTTTTATTCTAAAACTTCAAAGTATAAATGTATTGAAATAGCATACATAAAAGGTGACATTCTGTAATATGAACTGCTTGAATATACAGTAAGCATTCATTTACTGACATTTTTCATGTTGATTAGCATATGCAGGAAATAATTTTACTGTACTCTGTACATGTGACAAGCTAAATTAGTATGTAAAACATATACTTAAAGAAAAAACCACACATATACATATATACAGTATATATTTATATGGATTATAAATGTGGATTCATTTTTTCCACATTTTGTGGCCTTGTACTAAAATCACCTAAGTACATTTTTCTCCCCCATCAAACAAAATTAAATACCCCAGAATGACAAAGAAAAAACAGGATTTTTGGAATTTATGCAAATTTATTAAAAATAAAAAAGTGAAACATCATATTGACACAGGTCTTCAGAGGCTTTACTCAGTGCTTACCTGAAGCATCTTTAACAGTGATTATGGCCTAGGGTTTTGCACACCTGGATTAGGGACATTTCTGTAGTTCTTCACTTCTGAGCCTCTCAGGCTCTGTGAGGTTGGATGGAGATCCTTTGTGGAGAGCTATTTTCAGGTCTCTCTAGAGATGTTCAAATGGCTTCAAGTTCTGGCTGTGGCCTTGCCACTCAACGGCATTCCCAGAGTTGTCCTTATCCCACTCCTGTGTTATCTTTGCTTTGTGATTAGGGTCATTGTCCTGTTGGAAGATGAACCTTCAGCCCAGTCAATAAAAAATTGCTCTTTTTATTATCCTTCTGTAGAGCTGGCCTTCACCTACCAGCAGGGGTCTCCACTGTGCCATGAAAATACCATGCACTCTGCTATCTGAATCCATCCATCCATCCATTTTCCAACCCACTGAATCCTAACTACAGGGTCACTGGGGTCTGCTGGAGCCAATCCCAGCCAACACAGGGCACAAGGCGGGAATCAATCCCGGGCAGGGTGCCAACGCACCGCAGGACACACACACACGCACACCGACACACAAAGCACACACTAGGGACAATTTAGAATCGCCAATCCACCTAACCTGCATGTCTTTGGACTGTGGGAGGAAACCGGAGTGCTATCTGAATCTATTCTCTCTAAAACTGATGCTTGAAAAGTAGAAAGATGATACAATTATTAAAGTATTTTTTTTTATTTAAAGAATGTATGTGATATATTACCTTAATTTAACAAATCAAAGTACCTATTGGTGTATAGACCCATGATATGTATGTTACCCTATCTTATCTTTTGTTCTTTATTTCTGGATTTTTATTCTGTATATAAGAAGTTAGAGTGATCTAGTGGCACAGTGGTTAGTGCTGCTGCCTCATAGATTCAATATACTAGTTTTGAATTCCACACCCAGATGTTGTCTATGTGGAGTTTGCACTGTCTTCTTCTGTTTTTGTGGGTTTTCCACTGAGTTCTCCAGTTTTCATCCCACATTTTCAAACATTAGATTAATTACAGGTTCTAAATTAGGTCTGTGTGTCTACGTGAACAAGGCCTTCAGTGACCTGGAACCCCAGGTCCCTGCTTTGTGTCTGGTAGTGATTGGCTACACACTGGTCCTATAACCCTGAATTAGATTAAGCTGGTTTGAGATAAACAAAGAAAAAGCACATAACCAACATTCCCATTCTTTAATTTATTCTTGAGTGGATATATTTTTCTTTGCTCTGTTCTAATTTTTAATTTTGGTTTTGAAATAGGGAGAATTCAATTTTACATGTGTTTTCCATAAACACAATTTTGATTGTTTTTTTTTCTAGTGGTATGTCTTGGAAATGTGCACCAACCATGGTGCCCCAGTCGTTTACTATGACATGATGACAGTGACTACGAGCATGTTCCTGGACTTTGTGCTGGGTGACGTCATTGTACTGTAGGCACCATCCATGATTGCTGTGCTTTGTCAAACCTTTCTGTGCTTGTGCTTTGCTTTGAACTTGGCTTTACAAACAGGTTTACAAACTTTACAGCCTGCTTTTTGACTCTGATAGCAATTTGGCATTGATGCGTGTTAGTGCTGTCTTCCTAGCTAAACCCCCCACTTTGATTCTTTGGCTACATCTCTCTCTTAACTCAGCTCTGTTCTTTGGCACTGTTATCACCTGTATTGTGGGTAAAACTGACCTTGAAAATGAAGAAAAAAATATATCTGTAACAGAACATCTAACTATCTATAGATAGATAGATAGATAGATAGATAGATAGATAGATAGATAGATAGATAGATAGATAGATAGATAGATAGATAGATAGATAGATAGATAGATAGATAGAATTGTGTTTGTCCCCATGTTCTGACGTGGCTGTCACAGTCGCATTATGCAGAAATGACAATATGGCACAAGAAATGAGACTTAAGAGTGACATTTGAGCTGTTTAACACCCTGCAATCTACAGCATGCACAGCAATACAGGCTGCCTGATGTGAAAGGGTCTGCCAGAGAGGAAAGTGTGGCAGAGGACATAAGAGACACAGGAGAGAATCTGCACTGGCAGCAGGATATAAGCCACCATGCCACTGCTGATCAGAGGACACCGCAAATGTTTGCCATGAGCCTTAAATGTCTGCTAAGTGCCCAGTGGGACAACAAACATGGAAACCATTGCAGAAAAGAGATAGAAGGATTTGAGACCAGAGAAGAAACTTGAGAATCCTGACTTCATCTCACGGTCCCCAGTAGGAAATTATATTTACGAATAACTTTAAATTTCTTGGTTTGTGTCATTCAGTTAATTCATTTTGGGATTGTAGAGCATTAGCGGTTATCTTAGTAACATATCAGATGAGGCAGGAATCTTCATTTATGGTGCTTGAAGTTTATGGCCTATGACATATTTGCCTATTATTCTTATTTATTCTTAAATAAATCTTGTTTTATCTCAGGTTCACTCATATTCAAGTCCAAGCTTCCTGTTGTGAAAAAGTAATAAAAGTTAATTATGCCCAAGAGGGCATGAGTCATGGAAAAATTAGGAGATGACGATTTTCCAGGGAAAATCCATAAAAGAATAGCTGTTAACATTAAGCTCTTTAATGCTAAACTTCAAAACCTAAAACAAAAAAAATTTCAAAGTCAGAAACGGATGTCAGCCATCCTAAACCCTGTCTTTCATCCTGTCTAACCTATTTGTCCTTATTCTTTGAGTATTTGATCCAAAACTTGTACTTGAGTTCTTTTTTACTGTTTCTTTGGTTTTGATTCTTGAAGTTAATATTTTTGCATTGTAGTTTGATTTTTTTTGTTTTCTTTAATTGATTAATAATTGTTTCCTCATGATAATTGAGGTTGTTTGTCGCTAGGGTTTTTTCCAAATCACAACAGTAAAACTGAGCTGTCACATTCATAATGATAAAAACAGAAACCTGAAGAATAAATTCAAAAACAACACACTAGGACATTTCATGTGATTTTAACACTTTACAGTAAACACGTTAATATTCACTACCTCCTGACATTTCACTTCAGTACAGAGTGCTGTCATTTCCAAATTATTTTAATTTGTTGTCTGTTCTGCCATGAAGAAAAAGGCAGAAAAAAACATGTAATGCTACCAGTTCAGCTGGGTCATGGCATATCCAAATCCAAACTGAAGCTGGCAAAAAAGGAATCTGAAACCTTAAAACAAAAATCAAAGCCAGGCAATCAAGAAAATCAGGCACCAAAACCAAAATGCTAGGCAAACACATAGTTAACATTGGTTACAGTAATCCTTAAACCATAAATCACTAAGAAGAGCCAGACATGCTGAAAACTAACAAATAAGAACCGTGGACGTCAATGAGCCCATAACTCGGCCAGTCATGTCACATGCCGTGACTTCCAGGACATAGCCCATAACAGCCAAGCATTGCATCTTGGCAACGGGACCACAAAATGGCAGCACACAATGAATAAACAAAATGGTATTGAAGTTAAACAAAAACATAATAATAACAATTGTTAACCCATGTCTAAAGTCAATACGGTAGATTGTAACAATAATCATAGAGGGAAGTTCCCTGATGTTTAAAACCTTCCTAAATGTCAAATAACCCTGAAAACAATTTAATGCAGAGCCAAGTATGTCTGTAGTACTAGGGTGTTGTACCGTGTTAGCCATTATGAATGTAGAGAAAAGCCAACCAAAATGACACCTTTTAGTGGCTATCTAAAATATAATATAATGTAATCTTTTTAGTTAGCCACTAAAAGGTGTCATTTTGGTTGGCTTTTCTCTACATGCAGAGCCAAGAAAATGATTTTTCTCCGAATCAGAACAACTACCCATTCACCTTCCAAATACCAAAGCATTTCCTTCTCACCCCGTCTGTCTCCTGATTCCATATTATTTTAAGATGGATTTAAAGCACCACCTTGCATAATGTGAGGCACATTCAGGTACACACGTTACAAGATGATTGAAATTTCCAAAGGTAAATTGTGTAGAAATGTGCGTATGGCAGGTTATATAAATCCATCCATCCGTTATCCAACCCGCTACATCCTAACTACAGGGTCATGGGGGTCTGCTGGAGCCAATCCCAGCCAACACAGGGCGCAAGGCAGGAAACAAACCCCGGGCAGGGTGCCAGCCCACCGCAGGGTTATATAAATTGTATATTTTTTTGGTGTATATATTTTCCTGTTTTTATAGTTTGTACACTCAAATCCACACAAAGTTTTATAAATGAGACGCCTGCTGCTTCAAAGGGGCAATATGGTCTTCGTCACACTGCATTATTCACATGCCTGGTTGTCTTTTGACATTTTCTCATCCCTCCTCAGTCTTTCTGTACTGAAGAAGGAGGCTGCTGTGACTCAGGTGGTGCTAAATAAAAAATGCATTTGGTAGAGAAATAAAAACCCTTGGTATCGAGTCACCTACTTTTACCAAGGCAAGGGAAATTAAAATGAAATAACATACGGTGCATGTTAACCCTAACTGCCCGTAAGAACTGCTTCATTCTCTATGTGGTCACTTTATATGAGCAAACGTGCTTAGGGAGCAATGCAAAGGACACAAATGAAGCACAAAAATAACATGTTTAAATGATCAAAAATCAATGTGCAAAACACAAGTGAAAGCAATCAGAATGCTAAACATTAGAACACTCTAGATGAGAACAGGCCATTCAGCCCAACAAAGCTCGCCAGTCCTATCTACTTTATTCTTCTAAAATAACATCAAGTCGAGTTTTGAAAGTCCCCAGCATCTTACTGTCTACCACACTACTTGGTAGCTTATTCCAGGTGTCTGTGGTTCTCTGTGTAAAGAAAAACTTACTAATGTTTGTGTGAAATTTACCCTTAACAAGTTTCCAACTGTGTCCCCGTGTTCTTGATGAACTCATTTTAAAATAACAGTCTCGATCCACTGTACTAATTCCCTTCATAATTTTAAACACTTCAATCATGTCACCTCTTAATCTTCTTTTTCTTAAACTGAATAGGCTCAGCTCTTTTAATCTTTCCTCATAATTCAACCCCTGTAGCCCTGGAATCAGCCTAGTCGCTCTTCTCTGGACCTTTTCTAGTGCTGCTATGTCCTTTTTGTAGCCTGGAGACCAAAACTGCACACAGTACTCCAGATGAGGCCTCACATTATAAAGAATAGTAAGCTGACATGATTCCTGTTTACTAATAAGTTTCAGAAAAGCTGCTAATCTTGACTGAATCTATAGACCAAAGGCCTTCTAATTTTTATAAGTTAAATGATCTTCATGACCTCACACACCAATAGGTGTCGCTGATCCCACTGCACATCTGGGGGATTGCCAAACACTTGAGAACAACATAAAAAAACTAAGACATAAATAAGAATAAGGGGAAAAAAGTTAGAAAATACAGTCAGGCAGCTGCAGCACCTTAGGCCACTGCAGTCATGTGCCAACTTAGGACTTGATTTTTTGAGAGTCAGAGTTACAAATATATGATCCGAGAAGAGTCGCTAATTCACTATTCAGTTGGCAACCTGCACATTGACTGCTGGTTATGTTTCATATCTCATCAGCATTCTTTACACACACACAGGTAAGGCGCATATTTGGCTAAGAAAGAACATTACATTTATAGTGGAGAGAGCGCATTTGCTCTGCACCCTTCATGCGTTCTAACTTTGCTGTCGCAATTTCACAATTCAAACTCATTCAATACAAATGAAAGTATAGAGTGATGTACAATGAACGGATTTCAGTTTTGACCATAATTGAAATATTTAGTTGTTTTTAAAAGCTTTTAATTCTGATGCTTTAATGAATTTTAATACAAACTGTTCAACAAAAGGTTAACAAGGAAAAACAAAAGAATATTTTATTGAATGTCAAAATTAAGTTTTTAAATATTGGATTGTTTTGTTCTTAGTCTGATTCCATTTTTTTATAAAATTGAAAACTGTTTATGGTCTTACCTTTATTTGTAAATGAAGTCCATGCGCCTATCCTTCTCCACAAAAATCTCTGTCACTTTCTTGTAAAAGTCCTCTTTATTTTCCTTTAGCTGTAAAAGTCTTAATCTTCCATTTTGGCAGTCAATTGAAATAAATAATAAAAGAAATAAAAAATAAAAATAAACGGACCGCTGCAATGCACTTGACTTTCTGATATTGCTAACTTATTGGTGCCCTGAGCCTCTGTGTAGAACAGCAGCAACAAGCAGCTTGTGCCTTCTCACTGTGGTTTTATGTCTGATCAGCAAGATTAAATGTGTGACACACACTCATTAAAGATATTAGCCAGACTGTGGAAAGTCAGGGTGTATAATCAACGTGTTATATTGGCGACATACAGAGAGACAGCAACAGACACTCACTAATTGCAGGCATCAACCCCATGTGTGAGGGAGAGCGCAGTCCGAGGTGAGGTGAGGCCCGTCGCTGCCGCACCTCATGTTTCTCCCCTGTATTTGAACAGGAAATGTACCAATTCAACAATTTTGACTATAAAAATGATCACAATTATTGGAATCATACAGAAACCAAATTTATAGCACAGACCAGTGGACAAATTTATTTTATTTTCATGATGACAGTTGAGGCCCTGCCTCACTTGCCTCCCCTGAACGCACATCCCTATTCTTCACAATGGTTCTCTAGTATAATACGAGCAAGTGCCATCTACAGAAATTCTGCAATGACTCCTCCATCATAGGCTGCATTAATAATGGAGACATGTCAGAGTATAGGAGGCTTGTGGAGGATAAAATCTGTAGCTCAACATCAGAAGGACCAAAGAGCTGGTGGTGGACTTCCGGCATGCCAAATAGCCTCTGAGACCAGTTCCCATTCAAAGTGGAGGATGTGAAAGTGGTGCAGAGCTATAAGTACCTGAGGGTTCACATACATAATCAGACTGGACTGCTCTGACAGCACAGTGGCACAGAATAAAGAGGGCCAGAGCAGACTGGACGTCCTGAGGAGACTTGGGTCTTTTGATGTGTGCAGCAAGCTGATGGAACAATTTACCCAGAAAGCTTGCTTCTTTTCTGGGCTAACCCTGGAAGTGGTTGTGGAAAAGAGAATACAGGGAAAATCAGATGCCATTTTGAAAAATCCCCTCCATCCCTCCAGGAGGTGCTGTCCTGGAGTACTTTTGGCCATGGTGTGCTAAGAAGCTCCTCTGAGGATCTTTTCTGCCTACTGCTATCACACAATTCAGTGTTTCCTCCTGATGCCTCAGACTAAATACTTATACTCTTTAGTTTGCTATTTCTTCACCATGTACATTTGTTATTTATTTATTGATTGATTGTATTATTTGTTCTATGAGTCAGTATCTATTTTTATGACTCTATTGCTGTATGTGTATACATTTCTCCATGGGACTAATGAAGTTTATCTAATCTAATCTAATTTTATGGTATACTTATAACAAAACATTCTAACTTAGGAAAGCACAATAGACATTAGAAGTCCATTTAGAATCCAAAGGGTGATATGGAGCGACTGTCTAATTGAACATGTGAAGATTTCAACTACTGCAGGCATTAGTTTCTATTAAGCTGTGAAGCCTTTTGGAAATCAATGGTGCTGTGACCACTAGAGGGTGCCAGAGATCACCCAACCTCAGACACAACCTCAGAAACACCAGTCCCGTTAAAATTAAAGATGTTTTATTTTACAGCTACCTTCCACAAAGGTTCCAGAAGTGCAATAAACCTTTTCACCCTTCTCGTTTCCTTCTCATCCTCTCCACCTCTCAGGCAAGCTTTGCCCACTTCCACCCAACTCTGACTTGCCTGGATGAAGTCGAGTAGCTTCTTTAATCCTGACCCGGTAGTAGTTCCGATGCTAGGACATGACCCGATGGAAGCATTTCCGGGTCAAACGGAAGTCCCATACAGGGATGAGGAATCTCTTTAGCAGCCCCTGGAGGTCCCCACTGAACCCAACAAGGCTGTTCTTGAGGACTCCAATATCTAATGTGCCTTGCGGGTATCAGCAGAGGTACAACCCCCCCAAGGAAGCTGCTTCCTATTGTGTTGGGGAGTCTGTAGTCCTGCTAGGTTGTCTCTCCCTGTCCTTCCATTATGCTGTCCTCCCAGATGGGTATTGTCCCAGGGTCCCACCCAGCCAGGATGCCAGTTTTCCCACTCTGGCATTAGCATCTTTGCCCTATTTGTTGTGGTGGCGTAAGGCTAGCTTCCTGTCCACTTAAGGAACCATGCTCAATCCTGGCCGGGATGCCTGTCCATGCGTGTCGTTCATCACACTGCTCTGTTTCCCATCACCATACTATAATTCTTACTTAGAGTGAAGGGATCAGCACTAATCCTTGTCATGCCAAGGCTCCTCCAGCCCACAGTGCCTGTGATGCAATTGCCATTCCCCATTTCCTTTCTGTAATCTCCACTCTCCTGTTTTGTTTGCCAGATACCTGGATACCGTTGTCCCCTGCTATGCTAATACCGGGCATGCTCTTAATAAATGTCTAAAAGGGGAGGGGCCTCTTACGCTTAAGGTGTGTGAGCAAGCAGGTATGTTCAGATGACAGACGGCACACTGCAAGCCGTAAATACACTTAGTGAATGAAACTGTGAAGACGAGCTGTTTGATAAAACTGTGACTGTTATTTATCACTTTTTCAAATATATATATATTTATTCTAGTGAAATAAGTATCTTGCCTACAAATCTTTGCAATAAATTATGCATCTTACCTTTTTTTATTGACAAGAAGTGTGATAACCAACAAAAAGTGGAACCTGGAGAAGAAATTGCAGCAACAGGTGATCAGAGGTAAGAAGTGCTTTTATGTAACAAAATATGAATCTTTGGGTGTCTTTTGTCTTTTACTTAATTTGTTTTTCCTTCTCTGTGGTGGTCTGACAGGGTGAACATGGTCTTGTGCTCAAGACTCTGATGATTAAAGAAGGTATGAAAAAATACATTACATTCTGGGATGACAGCAAGTTAAAGTCCAACAAGTGATTCTTTTAATTTGCAGGGCCAGTATGATTTCTTGGTAATAAATATTTTTGGTAATATATGGATTGAAACAACTTTTAATTCATTAATTAGGTTAACACCTTTGCTATTTTGTAATTATTTTCATGTGGTAAACATTACCTAAAAGGAGAATACTTATAGAAGCTAGTATTTTAGAGTCAGTCAGTCATTTTCCAACCCGCTATATCCTAACACAGGGTCAAGGGGGTTTGCTAGAGCCGCAAGGCAGGAACAAGCCCCAGGCAGGGGGCCAGCCCAACGCAAGTATTTTAGAGTGGTACTCTACAATTGGAGCGTAGGCCGTTTTCTTATGGTCACTCATTATTGGAGCTTTGGGGTCTGAGCTTGCGGTTTTGTGCTTTCACTTTCGGCTTCAGAGTCTTTAACTTCCAAGTCTAGAAGATTAAGCACAGATTAAAATTTGATGCAAACAGACCATGCGGCCCAACAAAGCTTGCCAATCCAATCCACCTACTTTGTATCAAGTCTAGATTTGAAGATTCCTAAAGTCCTACTTAGTAATTTATTCCATGTGTTTATGGTTCTCTGTGTGATGAAAAACATTCTAATGCTTGTGCAAAATTGACCCTAAACAAGTTTCCAACTGGGTCCTCGTGTTCTTGATGAGCCCATTTTAAAGTAACAGTCCCGATCCACTGTACTAACTCCCTTTGTTCTTGTCACCTCTTAATTTCAGTTTTCTTAACCTGAAAAGGTTTGACTCCTTCTTCTCATTACTCATCTCCTGCAGTCCGGAAATCAGCCTCGTCGCTCTTCTCTGGACTTTTTCTAGCACTTCTTTTTGGTTGCCTGGAGACCCAAACTACATGCAGTACTCCAGGTGGAGCCTCACCAGTGTGTTATAAAGCTTGAGCAGAACCTCCTTGGACTCGTACTCCACACATCAGGGCGCTATATAACCTGACATCCTGTTAGTCTTCTTAATGGCTTCTGAACACTGTCTGGCAGTTGATAGTGTAGAGTTCACTAAGACTCCTAAGTTCTTCTCATGAGGTGTACTTTCAGGTTTCAGACTTCCCATTGTGTATTCAAACCTAACATTTCTACTTCTTACATGTAATGATGTATATTTACTGACATTAAATTTCATCAGCCACAAATCTGCCAAAGCCTGTGTGTTATCCAAGTCCCTCTGACTCAGTGGAGAGGCTTAGCTTGGTCTCATCTGCATCTATTTATATTCCTATCAAAATTATTTATTTTTATATTTATGGGCTGGCACCCTAGCCAGGGATTGTTATTGCCCTACGCCCAGTGATTGCTGGGATAGACTCCAGCTTCCTTGCAAACAGATGGATCATCCATCCATCCATTTTTCAACCCACTGAATCCAAACACAGGGTCACGGGGGTCTGTTGGAGCCAATCCCAGCCAACACAGGGCACAAGGCAGGAACCAATCCCGGGCAGGGTGCCAACCCACCGCAGGACACACACAAACACACCCACACACCAAGCACACACTAGGGCCAATTTAGAATCGTCAATCCACCTAACCTGCATGTCTTTGGTCTGTGGGAGGAAACCGGAGTGCCCGGAGGAAACCCATGCAGACACGGGGAGAACATGCAAACTCCACGCAGGGAGGACCCGGGAAGTGAACCCAGGTCCCCAGATCTCCCAACTGCGAGGCAGCAGCGCTACCCACTGCACCACCGTGCCGCCCACAGATGGATCAATGAATATATAAAGATTTTAGGCTATGGTGTTTAGTGTGTATGTTTATATGGACATATTGTCAACATCTGTCATCTTCAAAAATGTATAAGCTTAGCAATTTCTTTCTAAGAGAATTGTTTTCATAAGGAAGAAAGTTTCCTACTTTTGAGCAAGTCTGATGTTACTGATTCGTAGAGTAGATATTTCAACATTAAGTAAGTTTGCAGCACACAGTAGGGGAATGTTGCATATGTACATTTGGACATTGCCTACATTACTTATTCTTCACATATCACACACATACACTGCAACTGATTTACAGTATTTTGTTTTATACAAACTGTTCAGAAAAAGAATTTCCCTAAAGGCACATCTCCACTTCTGGATTATGTAAAAACACCTGAGAATGAGTCAGAAGACAGTAGAAATGGCATTTTTCTGAACCATGTCTGAGTAGAGCTCCACTCTTAAACATCCTGCTATAGCCACCAGATTGTGTCCTTGCTCTTATATTGTATATGGTGCACCAAGTGCTGGTGCTAGGTTATTTTGCAGCCTAGGCCAAGCTTATTAGTATGCCAAACGACTGTTTGGTGCATAACCCGTATGGACATGGGTCCTTGCCCTCCTTATCATCTGTGCCCTAGGCGAATGCCTAATTCGTCTTGATGTGCACCAGAATTGTATCCTGTAAAAAACACAGGAGAAACTGAAGGAGGTTTGGTGTCCCAGCAGGGGAAATCCCTTTTAAATGGCTGGTTGTGATCATGGGTATGTGTCCTGGGTCCTCCCTGTGTGGATAGCACTTTTGAGTAGTGAGGAAAGTGCTATATAAATGTCAAGAATTATTATTATTATTATTATTTGGCATTGTTAACAAGTGGCTGTCTGGAAGTGAAGTGAATATCAGGCTGAAAAGGCTAAAAATGAGGTGCTAGCGAGCTTATATCCTTCAATGGCACGGTTCCTCTACTTCCTTCTTACTTCAGTCCCTGTCATAGTAGTAGCACAATCACATTGTGGGCATTGCCTGTTGCTTACCAATTACACACATAAAAGACCCAGTGGGGATGGAGAGCACTCCCCGTCCAGTCCAATGAAGAGAACTACTTAAAAAGAAATCATAGGAAACACCAGTTAAACCCTGAGCCCACACCAAGCAACGCCCTTAACTACATTACAAATACAACTGCATCTTTGTCACTTTATTTCTTGAAAAATTCAGGGTGTGAAATCCTTCTATCGGATTTTAGTTGAGATCCCCCCCAACAACTGGCTACAACTGTATTATAGATGTATGTGTTATCTACAACTATTACATTGTATGTAACTATTTCATGTAAAATCCATCCATCCATCCATTTTTCAACCCGCTGAATCCAAACACAGGGTCACGGGGGTCTGTTGGAGCCAATCCCAGCCAACACAGGGCACAAGGCAGGAACCAATCCTGGGCAGGGTGCCAACCCACCGCAGGACTACGTGTAAAATGTTTATGGCCAATCACCTTTTTTGCACATCGAATAGATAATGACACCTTGGTGTCCTGAGGCCAAAAGAGGTCTGGGATGAGCTGTTATTGAAATGTGTATGTTGTTATTTTAAAAGAGATCTCTCTCTCCGCCGTACCAACATTAGTTGGCAATGCTATTGTTTCATCGTGTCTTTATAACGTTGCTGATCACAGTCTTAGGGTGCTGCACTCTCCCCTTCTACTAAAACGGATTTGCTACTTGATATGCTGCCAGATGTGGATGCTCAGAAGTTAATTCTACAGATTTATTTTTTAGAGTTGGACCAGTGGAGGGCTAAGTGGCTTGTTCAGGGTCATACAGATATGCAGGGGATGGAATTGAAGTGTTAACTGTTTGGATTAAAGCCCGGTGCCTATACAACTTTATTGATTGCAATAAGTAATAATTGACCAAACATATTCATACCTGCCTACTTAAATGTATTAATCCATCCATATTATGAATTCAACTAATAGAAGTTTAGGGTCATAGAAGCGTGGAGTTTATCTCCACAACAATGTACAGTGTATGTGGTAATCTATGGGCTGGTATGTGTGTGTATGTACAGTAGTGTATTCAGGTACAGTTTGTAATGTACACATTGTGTAACCTAAAACGCAGGGTGCAGCAAAGATTAGGCAAAACAAATAAAACATATTTTACTCATTCTGTCATCCTGCCTCACAGAATGGCTACCTGGGCCTCACACATCAAGCTGTTTGACAAGTACAGGGGTCAGCTACACTGACAGAACTTTTAAAAGCTATAGTTTCTTTCTTAAAACCTAAATCTCTTTACTTTGCAGTCCATACCCATCAGGCCGTAATGATTTCTTACGTTCTACACAGATCTCACTGTGATGAGGGAGCATGATGGTTCTTGGTGAGTCCACCCTTCAGTTCTTAAAGCTGAAGATTGTATTCCAGTAGAACCACCCTACACTGAACCTGCTGTCCTCAGTTAGGGACATCTTCATTTGTGTATTCTTAGTGTCGTCCTTAACAGGCTATCTTTGGTAGAAGGATCCCAATTCAGACTCAGAGTTTCACTGGTGGGCTAAACCCACTTTCACTTTTATCATCTTCCATGCTATTCTTCTCCAAGCTCGTTCTGCAGGTCGCTCCCTAAGCTTGCTTCCTCTGTTGTACCATTAAAACTTGCAGCTTGCTCAGTTGGACTCACTCAGGCCTAATGAGGTCTAACTGCTAACACACCCTTTCCACATTGTAATTAACAAGCCAGCTAAGGTCATTTCAAGCACTATTTAGCTGCTTCATGGTGGCTAATTTTCCTAACAGCCTTTGCATGTCATGGAGATACATGGAATCTATTACTTTATTTACTGTTTAGGTTCAGGGTTTACTCCTATTTGCCTTGGCACACTTTTAGTGGCTGTTTCTTAGTAGGGTGAAGCACAAAAAGAAACATAAAAAAGAGTCAAAGCAAATATTTACTTGCTATATTAAATACAGAAATGTATTTAAGTACAGTATGTCACCACAGGGGTCAGCGCATGTGGTGCGGAAGTGAGGAGGTCACCCCAGGAGGCACTTTGGAAAGGGTGGCAGGTTCACACAGTAGTATTTTTTTTAATATAACAGGCTTGAAAAATAGATGGAAATAATCTCTCTGTTATATTAAAAAAAGTTTTCCGTCGTGTCCATGTTATTCAGCCTTGACCACTCCCTGCCACACGGCTCGCCCAGTTAATACTCCTACTGCGCACATCCTCTCTCTGTACAACCCCTTGACACTCTCAGTGCTAACTCGCCCTTCCATTATAACTACCACAGTTGGTTATAATGGCAGGGCAGAAGAGCAAATTACCTATTCAAGAACATCGAATTTTAGATCACGATCGAAAAAGAGTGGCAAGAGCTGATACGGAATGTCAAAAACAAAAAGAAAATGAACAAAGAAGAGCTGCATATAATACAAATCAACAGCAATGAGAATCATCCAATAAACAAAAAAGAGAAAAATATCCATCCATCCATTAAACAACCCGCTATATCCTAACTACAGGGTCACGGGGGTCTGCTGGAGCAATCCCAGCCAACACGGGGCGCAAAGCAGGAAACAAACCCCGGGGCAGGGCGCCAGCCCCACCGCAGGGCACACACACCCACTCACCAAGCACACACTTGGGACAATTTAGAATCACCAATGTACCTAAGCTGCATGTCTTTGGACGGAAACCGGAGCACCCGGAGGAAGCCCACGCAGACACGGGGAGAACATGCAGACTCCACGCAGGGAGGACCCGGGAAGCGAACCGAGATCTCCTAACAGTGAGGCAGCAGCGCTACCACTGCGCCACCGTGCCACCCTCAAGAGAAAAATATCCCGAACAGAAATGCAAAAAAAAGCAATGTTTACAGAATGTAAGTTAGAGGATAAAGTAATTCAGAAAATTGTTTTTGACGAGGTGTTAATGTAATTTAATTTTTTATTTACTTTTTATTACGTTTAATTACATCTTACTTTTTAACTTCTGCTTTTACTTTTTACTACATTTTGTTATTCATTAGTATTTAAAGTACAGTGGTACCTTGGTATAAGTCCGCTTTGGAATAAGTCCAACTTGGTATAAGTCCTGTTTGGATGCGAAAAATTTTGCTTGGTATACAACCTTTGTTTGGAATACAACTCGCGTGCTACAACACCGCGTGCTACCCTTGTTTACCTCTCTTGAGACAAAGCCAAGACTGCCTGTGGTATAGTGGGTCCGCGGCTTCAAAAAAAAAAGGGCCAGGTTTTAAATCCGTATAGCCGTGTCGTTCTCCGTGGGTGCAATTGCACGACCGCGGGGAGTTAATGAGGTAGTTGGAGCGAGTCGCACCTGCACGTGTGGGTGCGATTGTTCTTAATTGCTTCATTGGCTTCCTGCGGCATGTGATTAAGGCACTGCACCCACGGAGGCGCGGGTAGATGAATATATACGGGTCGGCACTAGAAACGGGGGGGATAGATGGATCGAGGAAAAGAGGAAGATAAAGGAGGTTAAAAGATGGGAAAGAGCAGTCTTAGCAGGCACTCAACTCTTCTCAGCAAGGTAAAGTGAGGTTCAATTTTCATTTATTTCATCTAATTGCTTTTGTATTTATGTATTTTAGTATTAAGCAGTGTTTAAATTATTTTATACAACCCCATCAATGTATAATATGCCAATAACAATAGGATTTTTTTCATGGGAACAGATTAATCATTTTCACTTTATTTCTTATGGGAAAAATTTGTTTGGTATAAGTCGTGTTTGGTATAAGTCAAAGGATCTGGAACGGATTAAGGATGTATACCGAGGTACCACTGTAGTAGTGAAATACTCAAGTAACTGATTTTCTATCCGTAATAACTAAGTACAAAACCATCTTCCACACGTACCCCACATGCTCTTGTATATAACACCTCTTCAAATACAATCACTTTCTCTAATGGAGGAGCGCCCAGACCCCCTGCGAGCAGATTTACGCGAGACAGCAGGCGCTGGGGGTTGGTGAACAAAGCGAGCAAGGGGTAGAGCCCCCTAGTAATTAAATAAAACAGTTAAGTATGAAGGTATACATATCAAGTGCCTAATTTACAGTATATATCACTCTGAAAAATGGTAAGAAACATTTCCAGTTTAATTATTGCTGTAATTTATAGCACTTCACCACAGTATGAACATCAAACAGTGCATGTGCATTTCATAGCTACAGGTCGGTAACTGATATTGCCAATAATTTCCTTCATTTTTCACATATCATACTATGTGTATTTGATTGTTATTTTGTAAACTTTTATACAGTTCTAGAATTTTTATTAGTTCAACACATGTATGTTTAGTTAGAAAAGGCGGGTTTGCTGGAGAGAGGTTTAAAACTGCCTGGGCAGTCAGAGACGTGTGCAGGATGAGCGAAACAGCTGAGTTTTCTTTTGCATTCAGTTTCATCATTGCAAAGCGTAAAATTGCTTTTTAAATTTGTATTTTGTATGTTTTATTGAATTTAAGGGAATTCTTTTTAATATAGTATTATTTACTCATTATTTTGCCCATTGTTCTGAGGATGTTCTGTATCCTGGGGGTATATTATTAGGAATCAAGTATCTCCGTAGGTATTGTATGTGAATTAAGGTTATTGATTCTTGTCTAGTAAGGGTACATATGGAGGGTTATGATCAGGAAAATGTGGCTTGCCTCTTGTCACCACAGTATTTTTTTATGATTAAAGTACAGTATGTCTTTTACACTGATTGTCTCTTACGGTTTTCACGTTTTTCTCAACAACATACTTACATATTGTCATAATACATAACACACTATATTTTGGGTTTCTAGCCTAGAGGCCCCACCCTTTTCTTTAGTTCGGAGACAAGTAAATAAAGATAAGACAATTGGAGTACTGAAATGGCCCTCCTGTGAGGAGACCTGGCATGTGCAGTGCCAATTCTCATCTGTCATGACAAGATTTATTTGTAGGAAACTAGGGGGCTTTGCCATATGCTTGCTTCGCTCGCCAGCCACTTCGCGTCTCTGCCACTCACGTATGTGGATTTCACTTTCACCAAACAATAATTCTCTTAATTCTCACAGATAGGCCTCTTCATTGGGAAGAAATACTACTTTTCCCTGATGGCAACACAAATTAGGCAATCTACAAGTCTCCGACTTAAAGTTTACATCCGAGCAATATCTACATACTTCTGTCATATCAGCTATGTCCATATATTCAATCTGTTTTCGCTATTCCGTTATTTCACTGAGTAATTTCCATTTGTTAGCGCTAATGTGATCTTTACTATTGGTTTTTTGAGACTTTTGAATTTTAGTACTTTCATAATCTCTAACCTGCTCTGCCTGTGTATCGTGCCAATGTTTTTGAACCTCTTTACAATGTTCTACTTTGTCTTCTACTCTTTGTCTTTTATTTCCGACCCCACTTGGAGCTGAGAGGGCAGGAACTGTGTCTGACAATAGCATTCACACGAATGAGAAGTGAGTGGACCGTGGGCATGGCTGTAAATGTTTGAGAGGAGGGTAGGACTTGTCAGAATCTCTTGGCAGAAAGTCTCATCTTGCAGGACCTGAAATTATCTCTCACGGGGGTTGAAATTATCTCTGAGAAAGTCTCATCTCAGGATTTCCTTTTATAATAGAGAGACGTGTCTCAGTAAGGCAATTGAATTAAAAACTATATAAAATATATAGCATTTTTGTGCTGTATATACACGCACAAGTCAGTGCATGGCATATTGGAGGTGTAACCAAATTACTGAACATTTTATTTTTTGCAGTTTAATAAAGCTATTAATACTAAATGAATCAAATTGCATATCTTTGTTTAGTTCTCTGCAATCAATGCATTTCTTGAGGTTCAAAGATTCTCAAGTGTTAGACCCCTGTTATAGTCATTTGGTTGCTGGCTGAAAGTGATGAAACATACAGGAAAAATATAAACATTTTTCAATCTCTAAGCCACTTTCTCCTGATCTGGGTCATGGGGGGTGCTGGAGCCTATCCCAGCTAACACAGGGCGCAAGGCAGGAACAAACCCTGGACAGGACGCCAGTCCTTAGCAGGGCAAACACAGACACAGACACACACCCCAACCACAAACTAGGGCCAGTAGAGTACCACCAATCCATCTAATCCGGATGTCTTTGGACTGTGGGAGGAAACCCACGCATACAGGGGGAGAACATGCAAATGCCATGCAGGGAGAACCTGGGAAGTAAACAGTGGTCTCCTTACTGCCTCACCATGCCACCCAAAATATAAACAAGTTAAAAAGATGCAAAATGATAAAAATGAAAGTGAAAACAAACAAAACAAGAATCACTGGGTTCCTAATACCCTCAAGATTTTTATAGTCCATGGCCATCCCTTTGTTTTGTATCATAAAATAAAACAAGTCCTTGCCAGTGAGTCTTCACCCCATCTCTCTTCTACAGGTTAAGACTCAATGTACCTTGTCATGAGGGACATTTTTAAATTTCCACTCACAGTCAGATTGTTTCAAGCCACAGAATCCAGACTGTCTTTCCTTGGCTACAAGGAGACAAGGCCAGAGCTTACTCTAAGTGGCCCTGTTGTCCCTCAGTCACTATGCCCACGGTAGCCCTTGCAGTGTCAGATCTCCATGTTGAAGCCCACACTGCCTGTTCAATCACTTGGTATCTTTTCACAGCTGATAACCTCAAGTTCTTCTGGTCTTGTACCAGCTCTCTATGGGTGGTCTTTCTCTTTCTTTCTCTCTCTCACACTCTCTTGTTTTCCTCATGCAGTCAGAAACTTTTAAGTCTACTGCCCCCTTGTGTTCTGCAGTGCCACGCCAATTAGCTGTCTCCTGGCCAATGTAGGTCTGTCTTTTAAACTCTCAGACATTTTGTGGCGGACTTCTCACCACCCTGTACCACTCTGGCAGTAGGCACATGTAGCATATGCTACGGGCCCCGCAATTTCGGGGGCCCCCAAATGGTGGACCCAATATTTAATGAAAAAGTGTAGCATTGAAAAACTGGTCTTTAAAAATATTATCTTTACGTTTTTAAACTGTAAATTTCTTACACAACAAAACTTTAGGGGCCCAACACATAAAATTCACATAAATATTATAAGATTCTTATTATAATCGAGAGTAAAATAATTATTTAGTCCGGTTTGAACTGTTCAGAATCTAAACTTCAGATGATGCAGACCAAAAGGGCCCCCAAATTTGAAATGTGCTACGGGCCCCCAAAGCTCTTAATCCGGCCCTGCTTGATCCTGATAACCTTTTCCCAGGCAGACATGAGTTAATAATATATATTCTGAGCAGCTTTCTCATTTTAAAATAAAAATGTAAATTGCATGCTGATAGACAGATAGATAGACAGAACTTTGTTTGTCCCAAGGGTCAAATTTTTTCTTTTTACAGAAGCTCTTCAAATAAATAAATAAATGAATACATAAATAGGGTGGCACAGTGGGTAGCGCTGCTGCCTCGCAGTTGGGAGATCTGGGGACCTGGGTTCGCGTCCCGGGTCCTCCCTGCGTGGAGTTTGCATGTTCTCCCCGTGTCTGCGTGGGTTTCCTCCGGGCGCTCCGGTTTCTTCCCACAGTCCAAAGACATGCAGGTTAGGTGGATTGGCGATTCTAAATTGGCCCTAGTGTGTGCTTGGTGTTTGTGTGTGTCCTGCGGTGGGTTGGCACCCTACCCGGGATTGGTTCCTGCCTTGTGCCCTGTGTTGGCTGGGATTGGCTCCAGCAGACCCCCGTGACCCTGTGTTCGGATTCAGCGGGTTGGAAAATGGATAGATGGATAAATAGGTAGATAATTAAATAAATAAATACAAACACATACTATGGTCTGAAGACACACCAGAATGAATCATATGCAAGAAAATTAAAAGGAAAGAAAACTTCTGACTTGGCTATCACAGTCACAGTAAGGCATTATACAGGCATATTGCCGTACAAGTTCAAAATTACTGCTTTTACCAAAGTTCAGATTCCATTATTTCTGTACAAACAGCCTATACTGTGAAAAAAATGTAAGGTGGTGATCAGCACATAAGGCAGTACACATCTTTATATATAATACGTTACCATTGCTGTCCAGGATTTTAAATCACCTGTAGCTCACAAACCGTTTGACCTATTCACCTGAAATTTGATACACATACACTAAGTGACGTCTACTATCCGCTTTCGGGGCGATGATTGACCTCCATGGTTATTCCTCTTTTTATTTTTATTTTATTTTATTGTAGAATCAACTCTCGGCAGCTGCCTGCAGGGCGGTCATGCAGTGCATGTGTACGTGCACCGTTCTCATCCCTACCACCTTTGCCGTCACTTCCTCTACCTCTACATATCTTAAGTCATTCTTGAGGCAGATTGAAGACTTAAGTGCCAGCTTAAGTGAAAAATTAAAGAAAAATATTAAGTAATTGCAACACAAACACTGAATTAATCAGTTTTAATGTGAAAAGATACTGACAGAAGAAGAGAAGGAGCGGGCTGCTAGGATGGAGAAAAGAAGAGCTGCTCAGGAAGCAGCAAGCACATCAACCTCTGAGCAAATGAATGCTAAACGTACTGAGAAAGAGTTTGAAGACTAGGAATGGTCAAGTCAAGTGTATTCACTGCACATTATACTGGTGTAATATAAGTATTGATAAACTCCTAAATGATCAAACACTGTCCAAAGCTGGAGAAACCCATAGACGTCTTATCTCAAAGCAGAAGCACAGTAAGCCATTCATGTGCCAAAGGCTGTTTCACTGGGTCTTCCAAATCCAGGAACGCAAACTGTGAGAGTGTTCACATACCGGTGCTTCTTAAAACAATGTTGTGTTTCTGTTTCTGATTAGAAAAGGCAAAAACAGAGAAATGGCTTTGGAAAAGAAATGCAATGCATTGAAACTGATAACAGTTAGCAACTTTGGAGAGTACAGACTTGCCATTTGAACTTTTTAGTTTCTCATGCTGACTGGGGATTGGGGGGGGCACCGCGATTCAGATCCAGCCTTTCGAGTTTGCCTCTCTGCTTTGTCGGCAGGTATGCAGGCCTCCTCCTGTATTGTTTAAGCTTGAAATCAGGTAAGAGAGTTGAAATGCTAGGAGTTAAGACTGAAGGCAGTAAATAGCAGGGTACGGAGAAGAGAGAATAAAGGTAATGGAGTTTATCCAAATGTAGGGCACATTACCTCATCCATTCCAAAGATATGTGTGCATGTGTGTGTCACAATGATTGGTGACAACTGGCATGGTGTGAGTGTGACCTGCAATAGACTGGCGTCTCCTCTAGACTAGCCCCTTCCTTTTTTCCTGATGTTGCTGCTGTAGGATTCAGGTCCATGTGGTATTGGAATTAGTGCCATGAGAATATGAATTTCATCCATCTTCTGTCCTGCTTAACACTTTCAAGGCTGAGGCGAGCTGGTGATGATGATTCTGGCAGCCCGGAGCACAAAGCACAATCTCACATACCAATACTCACTCACTTTGGGCCAAGTAGTCAAAATCCTATAATAGTCCAGCTTTGCATTAATAGAACATTAGAAGTTCCACATTTATATCTTACAGTGACCAGCTACTGTAAGTAGCACATTCAAAATTCCAAAGTGATCCACAGAGTGGCTTCAAGACCATATCTTCACACTATTGCCCTCCCTTCTGCACACAATTGTGAAATTATAATTATATGAGGATTACTGGGTTTCTTTTTTAAAATATTCTCTGCTATTTACCATGTTCTTTTTTCTCTAGCAGGTGACTTTGCCAACGGGATGTGGTACCCATAAAGAAGCTTTACCCTGAGAATCTGCATTGTCTCAGAGATATGAACTATTACTATGGGCATAACTTCTCTGAACCATATTATCCCAACATGTCTGTTTCTGGCTACCCCTACTATTGGAGATCAGCAAACACTGGAGGAACAGATGACGGTCACTTTTTACCTCCCATTCATCTACACAATTACACTAGTCGACCTTATACCCTGGTTAAAGAAGATTGGGACATGTACTCTGAAGGAGGCAGGGCTGTAGAGTACCATCACTTCTATGGAATCAACCCCTTGTCCTTAATGAATCTTTACTGGTACTATCAACAGGCTTACTTGTACCCTCAGAATTACTCCATGTACCGTAAAATGACTCCTGAGCCCCCAAATAATGGTGCATGGCCAGAGGGTTTTACCATGAAAGGAGAACTTCGCTGGGGAAAATTGGAAAGAATTTATGGGCCCCGTAGAGAAGTGCCAGAATTTGTGAAGGATGACCTGCGGAGGGTGTATGGGACCTATCCAAAGACCGATGTTTCCATCACCTACCAAGGAGGGGAGTTTCTGGTCAAGGGAGATCCTAGAGTCGGAGAACAAGAGTACAAGGTAGAGAAGAAAGTCATTCGGCAGGCAGCCTCTCCAGAGGGGGACAGCGTGAGTGAAATTGTGGAGAAAAGAAAGAAGAAGAAAAACAAGCGTTAGTGTGGTGTGAAGGATAAGAAGCCAGGAGGGTACCCAGCTGCATTTCTGGATGCTTCCATTTGAATCATTCAAAAAGCGTGCCTATTCTAAAACTGTCAACTGGAAGAACGAAAGAATAGGAAGACTACAAAAAGAAAAGAAGTGCTACACAAATTCCTCATGTGCCAAATAAATTGGCAGCACATTTTCATTGATTCATTCATTTTTTTCAAGACTTGTGTTGTATTGCCATGACTATGAACACTTGACAGCATTATAATCTGAACCCCGGACAAGTACAGTATGACATCATTTAGAATAGTTGTTTTTATATTGTTCAGCTGAACATTGTGGCCTGCAGGGGGCGCTCCTTCTGCCCAAACCCGACACAGACAGACACAGGACACTCATTCAAGCACACGCTTTTAATTTTTTTCTGTTTTTCCATGGGAAACGCCTTTCCACGTTTCCCACATGTACAGCACAGTTCAGCACTACACAAAAGCACAAACCTTTTGTTTCTTCCTCCTTGTCCCTTCTTTTTTCGCCTCCACTTTTCCTGGCAAGCTTCCTCCTCTTCCTGCCGACTCTGACTCTCGGTGTAGTGGCTGCTGGCTCCTTTTATAAGTGCTCCAGGTGCTTGTTGGTCTGTTTCCGGCAGGACTTCTGGGTGTGGTTGAAGTGCTTCAATCAGGGGCTCAGCAGTAGCTACGGCACCTCATGGCGGTGCCCACAAAACCCAACAGGACTGCACCAAACTCCAGCTCCCATGGAGCCCTGCAGGAGTCCACTGCAACCGAGGGGGGCTGCCACCTAGCACTGCGGGGGAGGTAATGCACTGGATATGCTCCCTCCCTGGGTCCTTCCAGCGTAGAGGCATACGCCACAACATATTAATACAGATTAGTTGTAAAGTTAATCGAATTAAACAAGTTAGGGTCACAACGAGCTGGTGCCTACCCTAGCAGCATTAGGATAAATTTAACATGCAAGTGAGGGGTACACATAGGGAGACTGCCAGAGAACAGTTATATCACTGAAATGTATTCCTGTGGGACAACTCGGGTTCAAAAGACAGCTTATCAGCCGTCTGTGGGCCTAACTTTAACTTTACAAAACATATTTTTGCCATCAAACCCCAAAGCTCTGATCTCCCTGTCACCTTCTGCCTTTTCTCTGCCTGTCATCTCCGTGTTCCTGACTTTCCTACTGGCTATAAACTCACTGACGGCTAATTGGTTAGTGTCAGTGTTCAACATAAATTGGCAGTATTGTATTTTATAGATATATTATGGGGTATAGCACTTTGAGCTACATTGTTTGTATGAAAATGTGCTATATAAATAAATGTTGTTGTTGTATACTGTCAGCCGTCATCCCGTTAGTATTGCTGTCCAGGGCCAGCGCTACCATTAAGTCGAATTAGGCAAATCATAAGGGGGGACCCAGCCACACGGGTTAGCTACCGAACAGTTAGTTGGTGCACTAATAAACTTGGCCTCGGGCACAAAACAACCAAGCACTGGCACTGTTGGTGTCACTTACCTGCCTTGTCCGGAAGCCACGATAAGCTAATTACATATTGAGCTCACTGACACATAAGCCTTCTGTAACACAGCTTGACTTTTATGGGCTACTGGCTCAAAGCTTCATTTTTATTTGTTGCTGTTTTTCACTAAATCTGAGCTTGTAATTTTTATACAATAATAAATAGCCATTCTTTATTTAGCATCTTGTGTAATTTATCTTGTTAGCTTACCTGCAAGTGAAAATTGGATTGCATTTAAAATGAGGCGGCAGCAGTCATGTGACCCCCCCCCAAACATCACACACATTATGACTTGTTATCGAATTGGTTACATTTCTCTGAAAGTGGAGGATTCCAGGAGTTTAATCTGTATTCTGAACAAGAAAATCTGCTTCATTTGGAGAGATTATGGTCATAAAACTATAATCTTTGAAAGTGTATATTAGAAGAAAAGCCAAAACATAGTATCTATCTATCTATCTATCTATCTATCTATCTATCTATCTATCTATCTATCTATCTATCTATCTATCTATCTATCTATCTATCTATCTATCTATCTATCTATCTATCTATCTATCAGCTAACTTCAATCCAGTTCAATGTATTCTAAGAAAATGCAATCAGATGAGTCTGGGGAGGGCAAGAATGAATACGCCCTGGCACTTATTTACAAGCCAAGACTGAAATTGTTAAGAACACAGTAGTGTCCCTAAGGGTCATTGTGAGAGAACAGAGGAGGTCAGATGTGGTCAGGGAGAGCTGAGGTCAATGGGAGAAAGACAAGCCAAGTGAACCAAACCAAAGGGCAAAGACAAAATCAGAGGTCAGAAACAGAGCTAACACAAAAGGTCCTAACGCTAGGGCCAACCTGCTTAGAACATCCGCCAAAGGGGTGCTAAATCTACCGCACGTGGCCATATCTATATGGGAACTACTACTGACGTCACTAATTCCAGAGTAAAACGCTAACATGGCATCAAGTACACAAATAAAACGAGAGTAATGAAAACAACACCCTTACAATGAAAAGAATGTAAAAACTGATGTCAAAGTGATATCCCCACATACAAAACCCCTGTCTCTCTTGGAAGGAGTAGATTTATAAGACACTAGATGTGTAAGCCAGTGCTGTAAAAACACCGGGGTCCTAGAAACTATTGAAATCGTCAAATAAAATTGAAATGTAGAGATGTCAGGTAATTGAAAAGAACTACTCTGGGCATCTCTCCTAGGAGGTTTCGTTTTGCTGACGTTCTCGCCTCACTTGTGTATTAGCGGCTAAGCAAGTTCTCTGTTTCCTCAGAGGTGGAGCCCTTACCCCGACTCCACCTCTCACTTTCGGACCGGACAGACAGACAATGTAATAATAATTATATTAGGGATTTAAGTTCCATTATATTGAATCTTGTGTTTTGTTTTAATATATGATGTTTGGAAAAATAAATTGAAGTTAATGTGGACAATCCCTCATAGATATTATCTTAGAAAAAGTAAGAGATAAATAGTACGATCGTTCGTAGATATTATCCTGTTCAGATAATTCAGTCCAGACTCAAATGTGGACAGAATAATTTACATGAGGTTTCTTAAAATGAGTAGGAATCTTTGCTGCATTTGTCGCCTGTTCTAGCATATACTAAATTATTTTGCCACATGGTATTGTTAAGCATTTAAGAGTGAATGTGGAATTTGAAGGCTTTTATTATTAATCTTGTTATTAATTTTGGCAAAATATCTCATCCATAAGCATAAAAGGTATAGTTTTGCTCATTTTTGATAAATTTATGTTACAGTTCCTTCTTGATTTAAAAATCCATTGAAGACTTGAAGAATTGAAAGGCAAGTTATACAGTACACTGGGAAAATGTAACAAGTTTATTATCCAATTTCCGCAATTGTGTATTCCTCTGGCTGTGTAATGTTTATTTTTTTTGTCCATTTTAATGCTTTGTTCTTTTTGTATTTTTGATGCTTAAATAAAAAATAACATAAAGCTATATTTTATATCAGTGAAGTGAGATGTGTCATATGATTAGCAATGTCAATAGCAGCTACACCTGAACGTGCTGCTTCCTATCTTTTAGTATTTTAAAAAGACAGAAGGATTACAATTTCTGTTGTACTTTGTGGTTTTGAAATATGCAGAGTCTGTTTCTGATTTTTTTTTTTGTTTAACAACATCTTTAAATATATATATAAAGATATAAACATCTTTAAACAAATATTATTTTGTTTTCCCTCAACACCATATTGTTTCATTATGGGAAACTATAATGTTACTAGGCTCGGATTGTCATAATCTGTCTTACGCATTTTTTTCCAATTGTTCCTTGGCTTCAAAAAAAATATTTTAATGGTGCAGTTTTCAAGATTTTTGAGCCCAAGGAATCTAGAAGTTGTGTTCATCTTTTTGTTAATATTCTGCTTTCTTCCACAGCACCGTCTTGTTTTCCCTATAGACGCTACTATGTCAGAGTTGGGCTGTTAGAAAGCGAGGCCTTTCAGACAGCCTTGGTGTCCCAATCCCTCCTAGCCCATTAACAGGTGTGTTTGGTGTTCTTCCAGATGGGCTTAAAGTGGAGAAGGACAAACAAACTGTGATTGCCTTCACTACACTATTGGCACGTAGACCTGTTGTGCTCAACTGGAAGAATCCTAACTCTCCTCTTTTAAGTCATTGGGTAACTGATGTTTTATACTATTTGAAATTGGAAAAAATCAAATTCTCACTTAGAGGATCTGTGGATCTTTTTGTAAAACTCAAGTTATGTGTATGGAGTGTTACTTGATTTTAATAAATTCAAAAAAAAAAAAAAAGAAAGCCAAGCCGTGTTGCTGATCGACAGTTCTCAGAGGTTTATAAAACGTTGTTGTCACACATACAGCACCTAATTCACCCAAGATTGGATTCCTGAAAGAAAAAACTTTGCATCATTTCCTATAGGTAGTTTTTGATTCTGCTGGTTACGACTTTCTTTTCTCTTCTCTTTACATCTTGTGTTTCTTGGCTCTGGCCATGAGTACCTTTTTGACTTTGGATTTACCTCTCTGTTCTCTGACTATGATTCTGGCTACACGTACCAAGCTTTGCTATTTAGTTGTTGTCTTCCCAGTTATAATCCTTGCATGCATTTTGACTTCTCCTTGTCAGAGTCTTTTTCTCTGTAAAACTGCTGTCACCTTGCACAAGCAGTACATGGATAATTTGGTATAAAGATCAGCACAAAGGGGCCGGCACAGTGGCGCAGTGGGTAGCGCTGCTGCCTCGCAGTAGGGAGACCTGGGGACCTGGGTTCGCTTCCCGGGTCCTCCCTGCATGGAGTTTGCATGTTCTCCCCATGTCTGAGTGGGTTTCCTCCGGGTGCTCCGGTTTCCTCCCACAGTCCAAAGACATGCAGGTTAGGTGGATTGGCGATTCTAAATTGGTCCTGCGGTGGGTTGGCACCCTGCCTGGGATTGGTTTCTGCCCTGTGTTGGCTGGGATTGGCTCCAGCAGACCCCCGTGACCCTGTGTTCAGATTCAGCGGGTTGGAAAATGGATGGATCAGCCAAAGTCTTCCTGGTTATTCACATTATTGTAATGAATGCATTTTTGTTTAACAGTGTTCTCCCTAAAGACTTAATGCTGTGATCTTCTTGATTTTTGGAACTACATTTAGGCTGGATGACATATCAGATTTGGTTTTTGACTAATGAATTTGGCGCGACTTTTGTCAATGTTTCTTCTCCCGATCATCTCTCATAAGAATCTGCATCATCTCTCTTTGTGACAGAATGGTTGGTAACCATGCAAAAAAGTGAGGAGATGGCAGAGATAAGGAAATGATCAGAATATGCCAGAAGGGAGACGGAGAGATGTGTACAAGTAAGTTCAAGTCCTCTACAGGCAATGCACAGCAGGCAGACTGCAACAGTCCAGTTACAGCAGTCTGCACACAATGAAGAGCGGCATACAAAAATAACTGAGTTGAAATCAAAGAGTCGAGAAGACTGACAAGATTTCAGGAGAGTGGATATGAGGCCTTAAGAATTCATTAAAACCTTTCTAGTTTAGTTTGAATTTTTGAATAATAGTTCTATTTTGGCTTTTATGTTGCCATTTTGTGTATGTGTTTTTTCATTGGCACCATCATTTTGTGTTTGGTCGCTATAATGAAGAATGCTTGTTAGACATATGATGCACATGCTATGTGACTCATGACATCATGGCAACCACAATATGTAGGATGGCCATCTGCATCAAGCAAGAATCCAAACTTTGGTAAAACTTGTCTAAAACCGTCAAGTAAATCAGACTTTCTGAACCCACGAATATCAGAACTTTCCTGAGGAATTAACCCTAACCTCTGCCCGTAGTCAGCGGGCACCAAAGCTGTTGAGAATGGCAAAGTGCCAGCCGGACCTGAATTATGTTACACATACAGCACCATAATATGCTATGAACATAATCTAATTGTTTCTCCTGACAAATAAAACAATCGTTGATAAAACAAATTCTAAATGAAGCATCTCATCCAAGCACTTTTATCTGCTGTCAAAGCTCCAAAATTAACTGAAGTAGAAATAAAATTGGGCAAATTAGAAACATCGTTTTTCAGGTTTCAGGTCTCTTCTACAACAGCTCTCTTTTAATCATTCATTCCTTCAAGACATTTTTAGGGTCAAGCATGGAATTATGCCTTGCTTTGGGTCGACCGCAAATCCTTTTGTCCTCAAAGGACATACAGTATAATCAGTGAGCCTTCTGCCCCCCATTTGGGCCCGTAACTGGGATATTACACGTAAGAGGGGGATGCAACCTCCACGTTTTAACCTTCCAACATTGAATGAGAAGAAAAGCGGCTTCTGGCTTTGAGTAACATACTCAATGCACCCTGCCGAGTCATTTTTACCTTTGCATTTCTACTAAAATCATCACATTTCATTCATTAGTCTCAATTGCCTTTTCACCCAGACATTATCAGTGTCATATGACAAGTTGTACCTTTAATAGAGACGCCATCAGTGCAACTGTTTGTTTAATTTAATCCATTAAACAAATGTTCCTTTGATGGCAGCAGCATTATTAACTCACTAAGTACATTCTTTATTCAAAGGACTTGTACTTCCCTCTTCAAATGACAGGAGTGGATTTCTGTTAGCTTTAGGTGTTGCTGCTATATTTGTTGAACTTACGTATAGGAAATGCCATTGCTGGTGGACAATTCTGAAGGTTGTATAACCAGTTGAAGCACATAAGGTGTCACATAACGCTTTTGGAACTGAGCTGAGCTAATGTCGCCTCCTCTTCCTCCTCTTCCTCTGTCCAGGCCTATCAGCATGTGGTTGGTTTAATTTTGATTTACTTCTGTATTTATGTGAGAATCTGCACAAGCAAATAGAAACCGTACCATGAGGAAAATAGCATCAGGATTATGCGATAAAACAATTACTTCCAGATCTCTTTCGTTGTCACAAACATGTGTCAGAAACACGAAAGGTGCAGGTCAACTCAACAGCTGTCTTGGCTTGAGCAATGGACGTATTTGGTAAGTGTTTAAGCTTTCCCTCCGCGACCCATAGCCTCCATTGCAAAGTGCCAGTGTGAGCAAGATACTTTATAGAAACAATTTAACTTCACAACACAGTTTTGCATGTCAAATGTATATATACCATGTTTGTGAAGAAATAACTTTGACTTGCAAAATACCAAATGTATCCATTAGCATATGTCATACCAACATTACTGATTGGAAATAAATTAAATTAAATCTTTATATGTTCCATCCATCCATTCTTTCATTTATAAACCCACCATGTAGGTCAGGGCTTCTGCATCAGATAAGAATCAACCCTGACGAAGGTGCCAGTCCATCACGGGGCACTTACTACACCACACTCACACTATCCTACACATTTTGGCAGGTGAGAGAAAGCTGGCAGTGCCAAGCCCAAACCACTCAGAGGCAGACAGAACATGTGTACATGTTGCCAGCTGGAGTTTTTATTTATTGATTGTGGCTTATATAACAAGATAACTTCTGGGTGCCATCCTGACTGTAGCCATGGTAACCCGTTCTGTCAGTTGTTATATTAAGTGAATTATATTTTATTTTAATATTATACTTTGAATCATGAACATCATCTCAGAGCACATTGCAGATGCAGAGCAAGATAAGCCTGGGGCAGAAGTAAGACTCGGAGCCAAAACATCACTTGAACCTGTAATCTTGTGGATTCCATTCTAGCACTTTAGACATAACACCATGTTCAGTTCCTTGTCTTAGTGCCTTAAGGACAGATTTGTCCTGTGACAAAAAGCACTCGTGCAGTTTCTTTGTGTTTGAATAATTTGGAAAGCTTAAATGGGAAGGCTTGGCCCAGCACAAGATAATGGTCCACAATGAAGTGTAGCAAAGTGGCATTAATGTACAAATGTTAAAGTGCAAACATCCTTATCTGAAATATGGTCACGCTGAAGCTGTAATCATGTGTTATCATGATACTGCCTGCCTAACAATTACTCAGACGCTGACCGTTTTATTCAGCCTGTCACCCAAAGGGTGTAGTGTGTCAGAACTTGTCATACAGGGATTATGGAGTTGAGAGTTTCTCAATAACGCTCCATGACAGCCTCTTCCTCCTCCACTTTACAGCTCATTAAACAGAATGTTCATTAAGCAAGAGGAGAAGTATATGATGCTTTATCAGGAATATACGAAAAGACTTCATGAGTTTACACAGTCACTTACAGTGTCACACATGTGCACATGGGGATCACCTTCCTAGCTCTGCTGAGGTAAGTAATTCCACTCCGGGACAATGGAGGTGCTGTCGCTAACCGTTTCCTTTTCACATGCAATTCCAAGAAGTCGCCCAAAGAGAACACCAAGCTCCACCCCAGCATCCAGAGCAGGCCCCATCCTTTCTGCTTGGACGCCATAAAAACAGGCAGTCCCCAGAACCTGGCAGCTCAGTTAGGACCCAGAACCCTCGTGTTGTGCCGAGTATTCTCTGATCCCAAGAAAATGTTGATTCGTGGGCTACTACAGCCATCTTTTTAGTTATGTCAGGGTGCATGTCATGTCTCAGCCAGAGTTCCTCCTCTAGCTGGTGTTCAGTTTCATGTTTTATGTCTCATTTGTTCATTTTTGATTCTTTGATTTGATTTGATTATTCTAATATTTGGTTTTATCTATTTATATAAACTGACTGTTTTATGATCCATGTGTTTTGTGGATGGTCCTCCTTCATTCTATAAACCCAGAGGGTCTCCTACTGTTCCTGGCAGTTCAGCTTTTTTGAAACTTTGCCATTGGATTGAGTTGTTGGGACTTTGTTTGTTTTTGGAAATGCCTTCGAAGGCATTGTATACCTTTCATGATCCTTAGAGCTTCAGTTTTGTTCAGAGCATTTTTGCTTAAATTAAATGTTGTATTTTATAACGATTCTTCAAGGCAGTGCATGCTCCCAACCCAGATACCAACTTCAAGGCCCTTTTTGTACCTAGCCAGGGATTTTGATGGTGTTTCTCTCCCCTACTGGACATTATTGGAAGTGTTTTTGAAACTTTTTGGGAATTTGGTGCTTTGAGACTCCTAATTCACGACAGCAACGTTCAAACATGAGGTTTAGTCTGATGGACAAAAAGCTCAATTTTTATCTCATCAGACCACAGAAGCTTCTTCCAGCTGACTTCAGTGCCTTCTGGGAAACTCTAACTGAGATGTCAAGTTCTTTCATTTCTTTGCCGGTCTGCAATTGGCCGCACCAGTGAAGATTCAGGTGTATCCGATTAAGGAAGGTGAATACTTATGTGATCAATTATTTTCTGTTATATATTTATAATTAATGTAGACCACTTGGCAGAGATCTGCTTTCACTTTGAAATTCAAGAGTCTTTTTCTATTGATCAGTGTCAAAAAAGCCAAATAAAATCCAGTGTGATTCAAAGTTGTATTAACAATAAAATGGAAAACCTTCCCAGGGAGTGAATCCTTTTTAGGCCTCTTCACGCTTCGTTTATCAGCTCTACTTTCTGTCTGGCACAGTGAAGAATTTGAGTAATATTCTGGAACAGGGTCTTTAAGGACCTGCCATACTACATTTATTATCCGCTTATTGGAAAATAACATAAAGAAAGCCTTTATACATAGCAAGTAATGTGCAGATGCATTATAACTAATCCCAGTTTTAAAATGTTATCAAGAATGATTTGCAAGTCTTGTTATAGCCAAACAAGGTGCTTTGCTAAGGTTTTATTACATAGCAGTAACTGACTAATAAACATGTCTATTTTGCCCCTATTCTAAAGTATTAGCAGAACTTTCTTTTAATTCCTTTTATCAAAAAACATCAAGATCAATGGCTGCCTGGGTGTAATAAGCAAGGACTCTGTAAATCTCTAGGTGTTAATTCACACCACCTTCAACTACCCTACCAGATGAGCTGAACAACTTCTTCACACGGTTTGAGGCGCAGAACAAAGAGCCTGCGAGAAAAGCAACACCTCCCTCCACTGACCAGGTACTCTGTCTCTCCATAACTGACGTAAAGAGGACACTATCCAGAGTCAATCCACGCAAGGCTGCAGGACCTGACAACATACCTGATCGTGTGCTCAAAGAATGTGCCAGTCAACTGGCGGGTGTCCTCACAGACATCTTCAACACATCTCTGAGCCAGTCGTCAGCCCCAGCATGCTTCAAGTCGATCACCTTCATACCACTGCTGAAGAAGTGACATGCCTGAATGACTACCGACCAGTTGCACTCACGCCAATCATCATGAAGTGCTTCGAAAGGTTAGTCATGTCACACATAAAGACTAATCTCCCTGCCTCCCTTGACCCTCTTCAGTTTGCATACCGCTCAAACAGGTCAACTGAGGATGCCATATGCTCTGCCCTTCACCTCTCCTTGACACATCTGGATAAAAGACACGTATGTCAGGATGCTATTCATAGACTTTAGCTCTGCCTTCAACCCAATCATCCTTCAAAAGTTGGTTGTAAAACTGAGCAGGTTGGGCCTGAACACCACCCTCTGCAATTGAATCCTGGACTTCTTGACAGAGAGGCCCCAGTCAGTTCGGATGGGCTGCAACACTTCCAGCAACATCACACTGAGCACTGGAGCGCCGCAGGGCTGCGTGCTTAGTCCACTGCTCTTCACCCTGCTGACTCACAACTGCACAGCCACGCACAACACCAACCACATCATCAAGTTTGCAGATGATATGACGGTGCTGGGACTGATAAGCAGGGATGATGAAACAGCATACAGAGATGAGGTGGAACGGCTGTCTGCATGGTGTGAAGGTAACAATCTATCTTTCAATGTCGACAAGACAAAGAGATAATCATGAACTTCAGAAAATGACATCCTGCCCACATCCCACTCAGCATCAACGGTTTAGATGTGGAGACTATTAGGAGTACCAAGTTCCTCGGTGTGCACATAACTGAGGAACGTACGTGGATGCATAACACCTCATCACTAATCAAGAAAGCCCAGCAGAGATTACACTTCCTGAGGCAGCTGAAGTGAGCAAGTCTTCCCCCTTCTATCCTCACCATGTTCAACAGAGGCACCATTGAGAGTGTTCTGACCAGCTACATCACTGTCTGGTATGGCAACTGCAACATATCCGACTGCAAGCGCCTGCAAAGGATAGTGAAGACAGCAGAGAACATTATTGGGGTGCCTCACCCTTCCCTACAGGACATATTTTACAAACGCAGTGTCCGCAAGGCTTGCAGCATTGTGCAGGACCCCTTACACCCCTCACATGGACTTTTCACACTTCTGCCATCCAAAAGAAGATACTGCAGCATTAAAACCAGATCTGCCAGGCTGCAGGACAGTTTTTACCCCCAAGCTGTCAGACTCCTTAACACCATGCTGCCTCCTGGGACCTTCCACACGGCCTCAATCACCTCTAAAAACAGAACTTTTATACGTGAAAGCCACTTTCCTACAAAGGCTAGTGTGTATGTAGAAAAAGAACTGAAAATCTCATACTGACCTTTAAGCATTTTGACACTCTTGATATCCTTCTGTGGTGAAACATTCTGACCTGTCATTGTTTACACGTCTTAAACAACTATTATCATCCATCCATCCATCCATTTTCCAACCTGCTGAATCCGAACACAGGGTCATGGGGGTCTGCTGGAGCCAATCCCAGCCAACACAGGGCGCAAGGCAGGAACCAATCCCGGGCTGGGCTCCAACCCACCGCAGGGTGCCACACACACACACCCACACACCAAGCACACACTAGGGACAATTTAGAATCACCAATCCACCTAACCTGCATGTCTTTGGACTGTGAGAGGAAACCGGAGCGCCCGGAGGAAACCCACGCAGACACGGGGAGAACATACTATTATCATACACTGATAATTTCTGTATTATCTATATCTATTATTTATTATTTATTTATTATATTACATATCTATTGACTATATTTATATATCTAGATTGCAAATACTATATATTGCATCAATGTTCATATTGCTAACTACACGTCAATATTGCTGCTACTTCTTTTTCTTGTCTTTGCACAATGTCTTGTCTTGTTTGTGTTTTAATTTTAAATTAAAATTTAAATTTTAATTATATTTTTAATTTATTATTAGCACTTCATGTTGTTACACTGTGGACCCTGAGCTTCGCAATTTCATCTATCTGTATACTTGTATATGGTTGAAATAACAATAAAGTTCACTTTGACTTTGACATGACTACTTTAACAAAGAATGAGCTGAAGACAAGTGTAGGGTGGTTCCCTTCCATGCCCTCTGGAATTCTATAGATCTGGAAATGAATTCTTTTTGATGTTAGAATTATCCATTATGTATGGAGATTCTTTCTGTTTTTGCCCTGAAACTGAAATATTAATCATGGCATTGTTTTGGGGTTTTTAACACAGATGGAATTAAATTTTGAAAGCAGAATTTTGTTTAGAGCATTTTAGATGCCATTTTTGTTTGAGGGATCATGATACTATTTCGTGAGTTGTAGTATCTGTTTCAAAGGGGATTTCCCATGAAGCTCCGGGGCTGTGATTCATGTGACATCATTGATGCGCCGGTATAAAGGTCACCCTAAAATATTCACTTGTAACCGAGATTGGACCAAATCTAGCATACTGCTTTCTTTTAACTTTGATTTCAGGTATTTTGAAACAAAGATCTGCATGCTCACTGCGATTTTTGGTTTACAATATGGTTTTGATGTTTCTCTCTTTTTGACTTTCTTACTCTTTACATTTTGAACTGACTACACTTTTGACATTCAGTACATTGACCTGGTTGGTAATTTGATTTACAAGAATCATCAGACTCAAGTAATGTCTCCCCTACTAATTTACTGGACTCTGTATATGTGACAATAATGACCCACTCAATCTATAGTTTCATGGTCAAGCTTTTCAACACGTGACAACATCTTCTTGTTTACTTTATGTTCTAATTTTAAATTTATTTAATTTTAGCAATTCTTTCTCCTCTTCATGTCTGTGTAACAGCCTTTTTGACCCTCTTTATTGCCACTTTAAAAACACTTTTTTGGTTGTGTTTCTTCAGTTTACTCTTACTTTTATTCATATATTCAATCATGTAAAGCAGCGCTCAAATAAAATGAGCCCACTGTGAGGAGGAGGAGGCATCTTCTCAGGCAGAATCGCGCTTGAGCACTTGTGCTGATGGAGGTCTCCCTTTACTTGAGTGGCTCTGATGGTTGCTTTCAACACTCTGCATGGAGTGTTTATCTAAGTTTGTGTTCTGGAAGCCCACTGGAGATGAAGTCTGGTTTTAGCACCCCGTAAAGTGAAGAGTACCTGGTTACACATGTGTTCTGCAAGTCTATAGTGTTAAGGCAAGGCTGTACAAGATCCAGACAGCAATGCCATCAGTGAAGGTAGGGTGGGATCAGCCAAGATCGACTCTGTCACAGATGGGCCTGTGTGCAGTATGGTGTCTCCCAGCTCATAATTCTCTGCTTTGTCTAAAGGGAGACTGCGATATAGCGGGTCTGTGGCACGTGCATTTTAAATTAATTAAAAAAAGAGCACACTTGAGTTTTCAGGTTGGGTGGCTCCAGATGTGGATGTGGGAATGGGTGATTCACGTGCACATGTGCGGGATTGCCCTGTTGTCTCATTAACGCCAGAGTCATGATTGTACACCTGTGTTCCACGGTACTATAAAAGTGCGAGACCAGCGGGAGCAGGAAACGGAGGTTAAAAGAGAAGACTAGAGCGAAAGGCAGGGTGCTGTACAGAGTGCAGAAAGGTGGTCAGGAGTGAAAGCCTGGGCACAAGTGTGAGGCTAGCACTCGCGGGGTGCCAAAGAAGGACAATCCTGTTTGTTTACTTGGTAGAGTAGGGGCGGCCCCTCAGGTGGTGTTTCCTGCACACACTGACAGACTGGCAGCAGGGGAAGTGTGAGTGGCTCGGTGTGGCGACCCGTATATGTCAACAGACTGGCGATGGTGTGGTCAGATCCTTGGATTTAAAGGGTGACTGCACCTGTCAGTGGGTATCTGCCCTACTTGATAATAACGGTAGAAGTGAGCTAAGGGAAAACCAGAGATTTGGAAGAAGCATGGAGTCTCATGGTTGTTTTATGACAAGTATGACTGTCTGTATTTTTAACCTCATTTGACTGGAATATTTATTGTATATTTATGTGATTCTAACCTCCAGGACTTTGCACTTGATTTTGATCCATTCTTTTTATGGAAATAAAAGCACCTGCACACTTACACCACCTCTTGAACGTGTATGTCCTCACTTGCCATGGCTCATCATCGGGTATGTTATTGATAGTTTTGGGTTCAATTGGCTGCTTGAAGTGTCCCAAGGGGTGTGGAGCTAACATGGGCTGTCACAGAGACAGTGGGCAAAAACATGAAAATGACCAGGAGATGTGTGATAGTCAAGAGACGGGCTGAAGTCAACACAGGAATCAGAGAGATCTTTCATCAACGCCCAAGACACAAATTAAAAACTCAAAGTCAAAGCATTGAGAAAGAGGGGTCACATCCAGAAACTCAAGATGTAAGTGGAGATTGCCGCATAGAATAGGTTTGTTATCCATCAAGTTCGGATACTCTGGAATCAAAGGTAATGACCTTCACATCATAGCTCACGAGCACATCCTGGAGAATTCTGAGACCGGTTTCCATGGAAACGGTCAACACAATGTTCTTAGACTGCCATGTCTGCAACAAAAAAACAAAATGATGGAAAGTAAATAAAAGATAATCTGTTCTATTTTTACATTAATCCATTTTCCCCTAGCTCATGAATTTTAATTCTTTATTTTTAAAAGTGGTTTTGATGTTTCCTTGATTTATAATTTCATAGGTGGTGGAAAGAACTGTAAGTGGCGGGCATGATTGTGACTATGTGAGATATACAAAGTGTGTAGTGCAGTGGGGTGCTGAGACTAATATGGCATCACCAGGGTAATCAAGGAGGGAGTTCCTCTTCTGCATTTGTGTGTCCTTTTCAAGTATGCTGCTATGTCACAAGTCTGCTGCTATGGGTAGTGCCCTACAGGCCATTCCTTAAACTTACCATACAATTAGACAGCGCCAACAAAGTGTACTTACTTGATCGACAGCAGTTTAGAGACTCCTTTGTGTTTCTATTCTGTAAAAATAGAAAATATGGCCCTAAGGCTCCATTTCAGGCATTACTTCAGTTTTAGATACAAAGCTCCCATAAACAACTCCTGTAAAATGGAGAATACTGTATCTGAAGCAACGTGTTCAAGTCCAGCTAGCTGGATTACCCCTTGTAATTCTATAAAATCAACACATAACATTCCTTAATATATAAATTATTAATTACTTTTTCAAATTCACTCATTCCAGTTTGTGATTGTGGAATTTGTGTGAATCTAAAGCCTAATTTAACAGCATTAGGTAGAAGGTGGGAAACAAGCTTGGACACAATACCAGGCTATCACAGACCACAAATCCAAACTCTGCCTGAACTTCATGCCAACATGAAGAGGATGAGCAAACCCCACACAGATGGTCATCAACCTTGGCTATGAACCTAGGCCCTCAGAGCTGTGAGACAGCTGCATGTACCACCCATACCACCTCTTTTTATCTTACACATTTCTAGTAAACCTTTAATTTATAAAGCACATTGTAGAGAGAATACTATGCTGAAATTGTATGAGAATGAAACAACAGTGTATGATATTGACATTGAGAAAGCTTTTGATAAGGTTCCACATGAGAGGTTAGGTATCAAACTAGAAGAAGTTGGAATTCAATTCACATTGTGAAGATGCATGCAAAGTCTGCTTATACACTGGAAACATACGGCTATGGCGAGAAGAATGTTTTCAGAATTAGGTGATGTTAGAAATGGTGTCCATCAGGGATCAGTGCTGGAGCTGCTGCTTGTCTTAATATACTGTTCTTATCGTCTGAGGCAATAACAAGTTTGAAAGAGTGAATTTTTGGGGTGCCAAGCCAGCTGTTCCTGTCTACTTCTTCGTCCAACAAAAACAAATTAACAATAATGTAAAAGGAAACAAAAACATTTGCCATGAAAATAAAGTTACTGCAATTAATCAGGTCTCTGGTCTGCCTGTGGGAAATCTTGGAGCTCCTTAGCTCTGGTCATTCTGGGTAGAATTAATGCCTCCTTCTGAGCGGTTGTGCTTTTATAGCTCATGGAGTGGAAGGGGCGGAGTCAGTTGCCCTCACTGGGCGGTTTCTCCATAGACATAGAATTACTAGATGCCTCATGACCAGCAGCATCATATGTCAACGTCGCCGCCATATTGCGAGTGGCACTGCTGTGGAGTGAAGTAATGGATAAAGATGCCTCAAGCATGTGCTGCTTGGGATTGTACAAACCGCTGTACGCTCCAAACCAGATCACAGAGATTACATTTCATAGGTAAAGCTGAACAATTGGTTTGGTTATATTTGGCCATTAGAAAATCCTGTTTTATAATCTTAACTTTAGCTACGCCAGGCTAAGCTAGCAAAGCAATGCATTTATGTGCTCAAGTGAGCCTCCAATCAACGTTTTTGGCTAAATGTATTTAGTTGCTAACTATGTAGATTGTTGTTAGCTGTTACCATTTCTCAAACTTTGAAGGTTTACCAAAGAAATCCACCTCAGGAAGCAGTGGGAGGTAGCCCTTAGACGGAATTTTGAGAAAGCTGTCCTGTGATGTGTGCCGTGCTAGTTTGGTAACAGATGCTGTACCGGCATCATATGATCAAAGCTACCACTTGCTCACGTTAAAAAACAAAGGAGGTTTGATGGTTCCTTCTGAGGGTACAGTCAAGGTGGTCAAAGTAGCTGAGCGTGTTATCCGACAGTCGACATTAGGGCAAGCTGTCAGTGGATCTTTGATCAATCAGTTTGTTTGGGCTGAGATTGGTTCAGATGATGTGTTTTTTCTCAAGGAGCTCATTGAGGAAACACAGTTTGAAGTTGACAACCATCATTTTATACTCATGTCTTTAGTTGTGTCTGTCGTCGACAAACTAAGGCTGCACCATATTACCAGACTGAATTCTTAAACTACAGAGTGGCAACACACGGAAAAAGCTATAAGACAGTTCTGTGTCATGGATTTTAGATCCTATCCTGTATATATATTTAAGTAACCACAATGTGTGTGTGTGCACATGTGTGTGTGAGAGAGAGAGAGATTAAGAGAGGAATGAGTGAAATGTTTTCAGAAATTATTAAAAAAATTTGTATACAATAAAATTGTTTATTTTGTCATTGAGTGTATCATTTCACTGTTAAAAGAAAAACCAGACTACCAGTTGCAGTCTTACTATTTTGACTTTCAGACATTGGTCAAGTTTTAGTCTCAATAATTATTAATAATAATAATAATAATAATAACAATAATAATAATAATACATTTTATTTAATAGGTGCCTTTCTTAGTACTCGAGGACGCCTTACAATAAAATTATACACATTAGTAAAATGAAAACAAGACAATGATAAATCAAAAAGCAATAATTAGCAAACAAACAAAGATAGCTGGCAGTAACAGTGCAAAATTCACAGTTGGTATGCCAGTTTGAAAAGATAAGTTTTGAGGGCAGTTTCAAAATGTGTTATTGAATCGAGCTGACGTATATGAGAGGGAATAGAATTCCCGAGTTGAGGAGCACTATGAGGGACGCTCAGGCTTCCATAGAACAGAGATTGATGTGTGGTACAGAAAGTAGAGCTGCAGATGAGGATCTGAGTGAGCGAGAGGAGTGTAAGTCTGGAGGAGATCAGTGAGGTTGTGGAGAGCTTTAAATGTTAAGAACGGTATTTTGTATTGTATTCTGTAGTTAACAGGGAGCCAGTGAAGCTGAGAGAGAATAGGTGTAATATGTTCAGTGGATTTACAACAGCAGCATTTTGTATAAGTTGTAAGCGATGGATAAGTTTTTGTGGGATGCCAGATAGAATAGCATTACAGTAATCTATATGTGACGTGACTCGGGCATTAACCAATACTTCAGTACTGTGTTGCATAAGAACAGGACGAAGTCTAGAAATGTTTCGGAGATGGAAGAAGGCAGTCCGAGAAATGTTACTTATATGGGAGGAATTATTTAATAATAATATAATAATAATAAATAATAATTATTATTATTATTTAATAATTGCCATTATTAGTGTATAAATGGATATAAATAATTGCATTTAAATGATTCTCCAAAATCTGTTGTATGTAAACGATACTGTTTTAAACGTTATTGTTTTTTCATCAGAAAACCTGGTTTCCACGTTTACGTATATTAGTTTAAATGGCACTTTTGCCACTCGCAATATGGCGGACATGCTGACGTATCGTGTCAACTGGGCAACACAGTGAATGCGGCGTCTATCTATTTATGTCTATGGGTTTCTCAGTACTGTGAAGGAAGGAAAAGACAACACAGTTAGTGGCAGCACCTCTTCTTGGCCCAGGGTGGTATCACATAACAAAGGAAGAACAAGAAGAGAAACAACAAATGTGGATAGAGATAGATGGAAAACAACTATGAAATGACCCAATGTATGAGTGCCTGGGAGTAATCATAAGCGAAGGTAGAAAGATAGATGAAGAACTCAGAAACAAAATTGACTTAACAAAGCCTAAATACAAAGGTAAAGATGCATCCACAGTAGATAAAACCATATACCAACAACATTATACACTGCGGAATCTTGGACATTAATGGATAAACAAAGACCTAAAATAACAACACTTGAAGTGAAGTATTTAAGACAAGTGATAAGTAAAGCAAAAAGAGATAGGATAGGAAATAAAACAATCTATGAAGAACTGGAAATGCAACAACTTGTGGAAACCATAGAAATAAAGCAGCTACTATGGTTTGAACATATAATAAGGATGAATGAAACATGGCATCCCAAAAAGGTGATGTGAAATGATACAAAGGACACCACAAAAAGGTTTGGAGTAGCAACCCTGTATACTTGAAGATTAGGTCTGAAATAAGAAAAGAAAACAATAGTTTCTCTTTATAGTCCGCAATTAGACTGTCTTGTAACAAGCAGAATGGGACTTTTAAAAGCCAGATAGAGGAAGTGATGTCATTGGGACCGAAACTGGAAGTGATGTCATCAGGTCCAGAAGGAATTTCCCGTAGTTGAAGAAAGAAAGAGTCAGTGCACACTGCCACCCCCTGCTCTGGCATGGAATTACCCTTTTTCGAGCCCTTTAGCTGCCTCCCGTGCACACATGCATGGCAGTGTTTAAAATAAAGGATGAAGGGAAAAGACTAAGAGGAAGATCTTGAAGGGTATTGGAAGAAAAAATCAAAGAAGAGCCAGAAAGAGAGTGATGACCATGGAACAACTGAAGATCCTGGCAAAAGACAGGAAAAAATATAATCATTGGCACAAACCCCCCATAACTTAAGGTACAATGGGAGAAAATAAAATAAATAAATACAGATATGGTAAATTCACAACATATTTACATTAAGACAGCACACAAATAAGATCAGGAAAGCCAATGGGATGTTAGGTTAGAAAGCATGAGGTGTGGACTACAAGTCATGGGAGGTTGTGCTTTAGCTACTGTAACACACTGGTGGGGCCTCACCCAGAGTATTGTGGGCAGTTTTGTTCGCCATATTACAAAACAGACAAAGCAGCGCTAAAGAAAGTCCTGATTTGGGGACTAAGAGGTTATGAGCAAGAGGAGAGATTGAAGGAGTCGAACCTTTACAGTTCAAGCAAATGGAGATTAAGATGAGACATGACTAAAGTGTTTAAAGTTACGAAAGTAGATCGAGACTACTTATTTTAAATAAATTCTTCAATAGAACATGGAGACACAGTTGGAAAGTTGGTAAGGGAGGATTTTGCACAAATGTTAGAAAGTTTGTCTTCATGCAAAGAACCGTAGACACAGGGAATAAATCAGCAATTAGAGTGTTGGAGAGTAGGATTTTAGGGACCTTCAGATCGCAACGTGATGTTATTTTGGACAATCCAGATGAATAAGATGGACAGGCTCGCTGGTCTGAATGGTCTGCTCTCGCCACAAATTTTCTAATGTTCCACTGATCTTATTTGTTTAACTTAATGGAGCTCTTGGTCAAGTGCCACTTTGGAATATTCTTACTGCTTTAATCATTGTTACATGGATTTATTTGCATTTTAATGATTTGTCATTCATTTTGGGTATGGCTGTCTGCTAAGTAAATAATTGTAAAAGTCAAAAGCAAAGGAAAAACATATCATATTGCATTATCACCTGATAACTCATAAGGAGATTAGATAGCACAGAACACTTGGAGATGCTGATTTGCTGCAGAGCACATTTTTCGCCTGACCCTCTTTAACGCCCCTCATCACAGCTACTGATTACGAGCAGTAAATCAGGGCTGTGAGAGCAGGTGGGGCACAAATCACACAGACAGGCAATCTGAAGTGACGCCTCCTTGTGTCTGCATTGGCCACCAATGTGGCTCTCCTGTGTATACAAATGTTTACCATGGGGACAGCATTGCAGTCACTGGCCCAGGCAGGCCTGAGTTTATTTCTGTCAGTCACCAGTCTGACACTTTTTACAGACTGTTTTGTGTATTTTTGGATAAATACAGTACAAATAAAGATTCAGAAAATGAATTAGTCTACTGAGGGGCCCCTAAGTCTCTAGTCTTTGTGACAAAGCAAGGAGCTTTTTTAGAAGGTGTTCCCTGGGTGTTTCCTCCTGATGAGATGTTCAGTTAGACAATGCAGCGTACATTACAACATATTTTCTGGACCTTATACTTCCAGTACAAGATCATAGTGGACTAAAGCCAGCCTGGGACAGGATGCCAGTCTGTCATGGCACACACCTAAGAGTGTTCTTGCACTTAGGAAATCTAACAGAATGTCTCCCACTATAAAAGGCTTCAAGATATTTTGTGTTGAAACTTCAGTAACTGCAGTGCATATACAATGTGTACTATGAGGGACAAGGACTCCTCATAGTTCACACAAAATTCGACTGTCCAGTAACAAAACCATTGAGTTCATTGACTCCTAGTGCCAAACCCAAATTCATGCTTTTTGTCTGTTTTTGATTCTTTTATTTTACCTTTATGTTACTCTTGTTGATTATTTGCATTATTCTCTGTTTTTTGGTTGTTTCTATGTATGTTAGCTGCCTCTGTTACATTCTGTGTGTTTTGTGGGTGGTTCCTAAAGAGGCAGGGCCAAAAGTCAGTCACCATCAGGATCCCCAGAGGGTCTCCCACAGTTCCTGATTGTCCATCGTGAATGTGCTATGGAGTGGGTGAGTTTTTGTGTTTTCAGCTGTGCCTTCTGCTTTTTTGTTTGTGATTTTATGGATTTTTGAACCTTTGCTCTGTTTTTGACCTTCGCCATTTGATTGTGTGTAAGGATTTTGTTTGCTTTTGGAATTGCCTTTATAGACATTGTATGCCTTTTGTGCTCTTTAGAGATTCACAGTTTTGTAAAGAGCAATTTTGTTAAAAATGCATTTCTTATTTTGTGATGATTCTACAAGGCCCTTTTTGCATCTCATCTGGGATTTTCACAGTGTTTTCCCCTGTAGTGGACATTATTGGAAGTGCAGTTGGAACTTTTTGGAAGTTCACAAAAAAAAATTGGTTCACATAAACAGCATCCAAACATGTTGTTTAGTCTGATGGTCAAAAAGCTTAATTTTCATCGCATCAAATGGTAGAAGCTTCTTCCAGCTGACGTAACTCTTGCTGAGCAGTCATGTCCTGGCATTTTTTTCTCTTTGCCACTCTCCCATAAATTTTCGACTGGTGAAGTCCCGCCAATCTTTCCCACTGTGGCTTGTAACTCCTTCAGAATGTTCATTGGTCCCTTGGTAGCCTTCCTCACTAGTCTTCTTCTTGCATATTATTTTTGTGGACGGCCTGCTCTAGGTAGATTTACATTTCGTAATGACTGATTTAACTGGATTTTCAGTGACTGGGATGTTTTCTTGTCTCCGTCTCCTGACTTGTGCTTTTCAGTCACCATGTCACAGAGTCATTTGGCATGTTCTTCTGTCTTCATTGACTCACCACGAATTGGACCTTCCTGATAAAGCACATTTATAACATAATCAATGGAAACCCCCAACAGGTGACCTCCACTGAGCTATTCTATAACTTCTAATACCAATTGACTACACCAGTGATGATTTAGATGTGTCATATTAAGGGGGGGTGAATACTACTACTACGTTGTGTTTTATATTTGTAAATAACTTAGACCACTTTGCAGAGAACTGTTTTCACTTTGACATTAAAGTGTCTTTTTCAAAGATCAATGACAAATCCAGCAAATTCGCTAGAAAAAACTTTTGCCAGTGAACACACCTTTGCAGCGCAAAACCCAAAACCCTGATCTTATGACTATGAGTCCCAAATACACAACAAGAGCTTCCAATAAATGCCCACTAGTGGGATATTTTCCATCAGACCCTATAATAATAATGGCAAATGCAGAATCTTTATAAAACAGAAAGGTAATTCTCACAAAATGCTCTGTTACATGGTGAAGCTCTGAAGAGCACAAAAAACAAAAAGAAGTTGTCAGCAACGCAAGGCAATCCAAGCGAACAAAGTTCCAATACAGAATCCAAGGAGCAGTCAAGTAAAAAACAAAGCACAGGTTCAAAATATAAAAAATAATCACAAGCATAGAAAAAACACAGAAACTCTCCAAAAACTCCTAGGCACATTTGTAATGAACCGCCAGGAACTGTGGAAGACCCTCCGGATTTATGGGGTGGATGGCAGTTCCTGGCAGCCCCTTGGGAGACCACCCATAAAACACACGGAACATAACAAAGGCAGCTTACATTTTTTAAAATCAAAAATAAAGAATGATGCATATAATCAACATGAATAAAAGAATAAGTAATTGTTATGTCTCAGTCAGGGTTCCTCCCCTGGCTTCGGTTCAAATTCATGTTTTATTTCTCTTTTATTAATTTTTTTTCCTTTTTTTTGGTTTTGTCTATGTATCCCAGTTGACCTTCCTACATTCTGTGCGTTTTGTGGGTGGTGCCCCAAGAGGCGGAGCCACCTGCCAATCACCAACAGGAACTGCCCTCCATCCTTTAAATCATTCATTTGGAATGTGCTGAGGAGTGGTGACTTCTTGTTGGGTTTGCACAATTTGTGATTCTTTGGATTTCTGACCTTCACTCTATTTTTTGACTACTCTTTTATTAGCTGTTTTGAGTCTTTGTTTGACTTTTGTTACAGGCAATTCTATTTTGCCTTTTGTGCTCTCTGAAGATGGCCTTTTGTTACAGAGCATTTTGTGAAGTAAATGTTTTGTTGTTTATAATGATCTTGTTCCTGCCTTAACTAAGACTGGGGCTTGGTGGCATATCCCCATCTAGTGGGCATTTTTGGAAGTGCTTTTCAAACTGTGCCTGGGTCTCCTAGCACATGACACACAATGAACAAAAGAGACATGAAAAATTAATTAGAATCCCAGCCATGGGAGGAATCCTACCTGGCTGGTCTTATGGTTGACAGCCTGATTGTTTTTCACGCTCTGTTCAGAAGGTGCGACCAGACTTTGTACCTCAGAAGTGACAGCTGTTGGTGATGATATTCGCTGCATCGAGCATAACAACATTAGAACTGTAACAAATGTGAAGAGACCACTCAGCCCGTCAGATGTCCCAATATCTCATCCAAAAACTTTCTAAAATGGTGAAGTTTTTTAATAATAGAATGTTATTGATTTTATTTTTTGATACTTGATGTAGATGTTAATATTCATTGTGAACAGTTATGTGGACTTTTGAGTAAAGTAACCACACATATGCTGTTGAATTGTATTTTTATGAAATCATGGTTATCTAATCACCTAGTTATGTCTGGATATCTTTGCATTGCATACCCTTTAGTTGTAACTCTGTCCAGAGCTCTGTCAGATACTGTCCTGTACAGGCAGACCCTTTGCAACGGATAGTAAATCAGGGTGAGCAGGGCTTATGCTCTTTACTTTGGACTAATCTTGTCCCTTAGCCTCACTGCAAGCATGTCTCTGAATGAAAGGGTGAAAGGCACAGAAAGGGAGCGGTCTGGTGTTTGGGATGTGTACACATATACACTGCCAATGGGAACACCATTTCAAATATAACACTAGCACAGAGTTTATACACAAGCAATCAAAAGAGATGTGATAAGAATTTTCAATTTAGTGTTTGCAAACATAAAAACACACATTTTTAAAAACGATTCCTTCAAGCTCTGAAGTGTATTTACAGTACACAAGGCAGGCATTAGGAAGGACCCTGAGGCTGTTTCATTTTACTTCACAGCAAAGTTTGAAAATGTAGGAACAACCCTAAACAAGCAATGGGTAATTTGCAATGACAAAGAAACAGCCTTAAGCATCTCCTTAGTGTTACCAGGCTGACTATGACTTAAAAATAAAGAGGTGCTGTCTGTATAGTAATTAAGAAAAGAAAGGAAAAAAACGGAAGAAGCAGGATAATGTTTAGTGCAGATGATATATTTATTATCAATACTTTATTCATTATAATCATTCTTAATTAAGTTCATCAGTCGTCCTTATCAAATGCTTTTTATAAACATTTACCTTGGCTTTTTGGAGCATAATATACAGTGTATGTCCACTGTGGACACCTAACCATCACAGCTTATTGGACATCCCATGGGCATTAATATGGAGTTGGCTTCCTTTTTCTTGGTTTTAACAGCCTCCACTCTCAACCCAGCCAAAGGGGATGCGCAAACTAGTGTGTTTCTTTGTGCCGGTCCCAAGCCTGGATAAATGGGGAGGGTTACGTCAGGAAGGGCATCTGGTGTAAAATTCTCTGACTCACAAGATTTAGGAACCCATCTGTGGGAATTTTTACCCATTTAGCCAAAAGAGCAATTGTGAGGTCAAGTACTGATGATGGCCACCTGGCTTGAAATGCAATAGGCTGGAGGTCATGGCTCTGTGCAGGACACTTGAGTTCCTTCATGTCTTCATGGAACAGGGGTACATACATGCTGAAATTGAAAATGACCTTCCCAAACTGTTGTCATAAAGTGGGAAGTGCAAAATTGTCTAAAGTGTATTTGTATACTGCAGCATTAACAGCACCCTTCTTTGGAGCCAAGAGGCCTAGCTCAAACCCTAAAAAACAACCACAGACCATTATCCTTCCTCCACCAAACTTTATAGTAGGCAGTGGCACCATGCAGTCTGCTAGCAGTGTTCTCCTGGTATCCATTACACCTGGATTCATCAGTCAGGCTGCCAAATAGTGAAGTGTGTGATTCATGACTCCAGAGTCTATTATCAGGTATTGTGCTCTTCACCAGTCCAAACAACACTTGGCATTGTGCTTTTAGGCTTGTGTGCAGCTGCTTGGCCATGGAAGCCCATTCCACGAAGCTCCCAACACCAAGTTCTTGTGCCAATGTTGCTTCAATTGTTTGGAACTCTGTTGTGAATGATGCCACAGAGGATAGCTGTTTTTTACATATTGTATACTTCAGCATTTGGCGTCCCCGCTCTGTGGATTTGCTAAGCTGTTGTAACTCCCAGATGCTTCCACATCACAATATTAACACTTGCAGCTGACCAGGGCAGATCTAGCAGAGCAGAAATCTCATGTACTGACTTGTGCCCAAGATGGCATCCTATGACAACGCCACTTTTGAAGTCACTGGGCTATTCAGTACGACTCATTCTATTGCCAATGTTTGTCATTAGATGTTACATGGCAATTTGCTTAGTTTTATAGACCTGTTAACGATGGGAGCAGCTGAAACACCTGAACTCAATAATTTATAGGGGTGTCCTCATACTTTTGGCCATATAGTGTATATACGCTATGCTAAATCATTTTTGTATGATGTCATATTTTTTTAATATGAACAAAAATTTATGAGTTTGTGATGAGGTGTTCAATCAACATGATTGCTGTTTAACAAGCTAGCTTCATAGAACTCATGTTTCCTGCAAACAGAGACCTTTCTTTATTTAGCTAAGAGGCTGTCCCAGTATCTCATCCAGATATGTTTAAGGTACTGTAACTAGGTAGTTTGCTCCTTTTGTATGAAGAAATGCGTTCCTGTCCTCCAGTCTTCAAAGCACATCTCCTTTATTTTCATCAGTAACCTTGATTTCATAATGTTCTATTTAAGAGTTCTGCTGGATCACTTTTCTTGATCCCTTTGAGAATTTTGAAGACCTGGATTAGGTTTCCACATAGTGTTTGTTCACTTATCATAATGAAAGTGATTTAATTCCTGAGCAGGCCCCTCATTCAAGAGATGCCTTCATGTGCTCTTTTCTTTGGTGACCTCTTTGTACTTTGAACGCGGTGACCAGAACTACACACAGGAGCTCAGAGGTGCTCACATTAGTGCTAGCAAAAACCAAAGGTGAGTGCAACATACTAGTTCCTGTTTTGGAATGAAAACTTTCGGAGACCAGATGAAAATGCAGAACAATTCTTTATTTGGACATAGATATGCACAAAAGTCTCAGTCCATGGAGTGTGCAATCAATAAAACAATCGGATTTTTTGCTTTCTGTTACATTACCTCCTCTAAAACATCATGTCATGTGACTCATAATATGCAGAGCTTCATCCAATTAACCAGGGCCACCAGTATTTTCTGAGTCCTTCAGACTCTCCCATTATTCTAAATATTGTCTTGTAATAGGGGTGATCTGGGGACTCTTCTATTGGTTTTAGCACCGCGTCATAGGAGGAGTGTTTGGTCTTTCCCATTAGTTTATTCCCACTTTCTGAAGGGGTGTTTGTTACTCATCTACTTCATTTTAACCTTTGTAACTATCTTGGTAGCTCTTTTAAGATGAGGTAAAATCCTCACATGCCTTAGCTTAAAACATGTAGCTAACCCTTTAGTTAAATTCAACTCTTATCCTTATGTTTAACTTCATATAAGTATATATTTGTATTAAATTGTAAAATTATATCATGTATTGATTAAAAATATTGACTAAAATTCTATACTCCCAGCCCCATACTTTTACCTATTTAATAATAGGGAATAATTAGCTTATTGTAAGTTTATTTCTACAATTATAAACATTTAAATGCTGTCGTCAAGCTATCATCTCATAGACATAGCCTAAATCAAGCCCTTCTTAACTGACAAAGACCTGGAGACTGTTATTCATGCCTTTGTCTCCAACAGGTTGGATTACTGCAATTCTCTAATATCTTGGACTCGGTGAGGCTTCTCTATCTTGTCTTCTGCTGGTTCAAAATGCACCTGCCAGGCTGTTAACTGGTTCCCGCTAGAGAGAGCCTACAATATTTATCCTACCTCGGTCTGCCTTCATTGGCTGCCCATTAGGTTCAAGATAAAGTCTGAAGTGTTTCTTTTGGTTTTTAAAGCACTAAATAATCTTGCTCCTCGTCCAATTTTCTTGCTCCAGGGCAGAGAGGTCATCTTCCCAAATTCTCTTTATCAGTGCCATGTTCTCACCATACAGTATAAGGAAAAGGGGATCAAGCTTTTCTGTGTCAGAACTGCTTCTGTGGTCCTGACATTTAAATTTTGTTTAAAAAGTCTTCTTTTTTCTCAAGCTTTTGGATTTTGTAGCTGGATGAAGGAGGAGGAAGAGTTCTTTTTTTGTTGATGGGTTTTATTCTTCGCTTTTATTTTGGATAAAATAAATCTCTGTAAATACTATAAGTAACACCTGCACTAATTTTCTTTGGTTTTTAAAGTGTCTTTGGATTGGACTTTGTAAATATTTTTGCAAGACATTTGTTTCTAAAATAGTTTGAACACTGCTAGGATAAAACAGAATCTTGTTTTTGAATAGTCTTTTTCAGTCTCAGTCTCTCTTACTCCATCCCCTGTTTGCTCGGTCTTGTCTACTGACACCCCAAGTTGAGAATTGTGCAACAGTGTCGTACCTGTCGCCTAAATGATCAACAGCACGGCACAATATTTATCTCGGTTTGTATCTGTGATCATTTCAGCAAGGAGGACACTGGCAGATTGTGAATATACTTAGGAAGGGAAAACTGGGCTGCAAGACCATAAAATCTGAGAAACACTGAATTAATTAGAACATAAGAAAATTAGAACAATCTATATAAGAACAGGCGATTCAGTCCCACAAAGTTAACCTATCTAGTCCTATCCACTTAATTCTTCTAAAATAACATCAAGTCTAGTTTTGAAAGTCGCTAAAGTCTTATTGTCTACCAGGCTACTTGGTAGCTTATACCAAGTGTCTATAATGTAAAAAAGAACATCCTCATGTTTGTGCGAAATTTACCCTTAACAAGTTTCCAACTGTGTCACCATGTTCTGAACTCATTTTAAAATAACAATCTCGATCCACTATACTAATTCCCTTTAAAATATTTTAATCATGTCTCCTCTTAATGTTCTTTTGCTTAAACTGAAAAGGCTCAGCTCTTTTAATCTTTCCTCATAATTCAACCCCTGTAGCACTGGAATCAACCTAGTCGCTCTTCTCTGGACCTTTTCTAATGCTGTTATGTCCTTTTTGTAACCTGGAGACCAAAACTGCACCCAGTATTCCAGATGAGGCCTCACCAGTGCATTATAAAGGTTGAGCATAACCTCCTTGGACTTGTACTCCACACATCGTGGTATATAACTTAACATTCTGTTAGCCTTCTTAATGGCCTCTGAACACTGTCTGGAAGTTGATGGTGATTTTCAGTCCTCCCATTGTGCGTTCAAACTTAACTTTATTACTTCCTACATATAATGCTTTACACTTACTTACATTAAATTTCATCTGCCATGAAAATTAATTCATTTAATTAATTAATATGTGACCAAATATAAGAAAACCAACTTAAATGTTTAAAGTATACCCTAGAGCAGATCCAAAGTACAATAGAATCTTGATCAATTCAAAATATCAGTTACAGATTATAATAGCTGTTATGACTGATTATAGTGGCTCTTTTGTGATGTCAAGATAATTGCAGGCCTTGCCCTTTTCTTCATATTTTCCTATCATTTATGTTGCAAGACACATTTTTTATCTCTTACGGTTTAGCCATTGTATTCATGTTTGTGATGTACAATGCAATATGATATGTTGGAGAGAAGGGTCACCTCATTATCACCAATATTCTAATACACTTTATGTCAAAGGCCAGTAATGCATGAGGGTTTCCGTCACCAAAAAGACGTGCTGGTAAGCACCTGCCTCATGTCTATTACACCTCCATACACTTCCTGCTATACAAACACGTGCCCTAGGGAACTGGTTATATTGCCAAAGCTGTGGGTCAACCCTTTTCTAATTATTAAAAGGTCAGTGAAGACTAATTATCTAGAAAGAGCCATCAGAAATATGGGTAATTGCAACATCCTGTAGTGAGATAAAACAGCTGGTGACAAGTGGAGACCTCTCTACATCAAAGCAGAGTAGCATCACAACGTTTGTGGCATCGTTTCAATATGCATCAGAAGTGAAGGGCTGTTTTATTATCCCTCATAATGTGGAAGTGGTGCAGAGCTACAAGTACCTGGCGGTTCACATGAACAACAAAGTGGCACTGTACACGAAGGGCCAGAGCAGAACGTATTTGCTAAGGAGACTCAGGTCTTTTGATGTGTGTAGCAAGCTGCTGGAAATGTTCTACCAGTCCATAGTAGCCAGTGTGGTGTTCCACACTGTGATCTCCCAGGGAAGCAACTTGAGCTCAAAAGACACACATTACCTGAACAAACTTATCAGGAAAGCCTACGCCATCACAGGACAAACCCTGGACACACAGGAGGCTGTTGTTGAAAAGGGGATGATGGTAAAATTGGACGCCATCATAAAAAATCCCCCCAATCCCCTCCAGGAGGCGCTCTCTTGGAGCACTTTCAGCCCCAGTCTCATTCCTCCATGGTGTGCTGAGAAACGCCTCTGGGGGTCTTTTTTGACCACTGCTATCAGGCATTTCAATGCTTCCTCCAAATCTACTCTGTAGGTTCAGTTTGAAATATCTCCACAACATACATTTATTTTTTTGTATTGATTTATTGATTGATTGATTGATCAATTGGCGTATTATCTGTCCTCAGAGTCTGTATCCTTGTGTTTTACATTTCTGGTGCTATATGCATCTGAATTTCCCAGCAGGGTTAATAAAGTTTATCTAATCTAATCTAAAGAAATATTGTTCATATGCCAGTGTGCCTATATAACTAGCTAGGATGAAGTTGGGTGCAAAAAGCAGACACATTATATGTTTGGATGGCTGCAACCAAACAAGCCAACACAGTATCTGTTTGCGCACCATGATAGAATAATTCAGTGGCTAAAGGGTCTCTAGCACAATACATGATGAAGAAGATAGGCAGCATAAGTTGTGACGGCTTTTAACTTTGCCATCATCCCTTTTCCTACCACTGGCTCTGGTTGGTCCAAGGTCTGCCTTTCAGAACAGCTGGACTTTCTTTTCATTTTATTTAGGCATTTGGTATCCCCAAAGTTGGTGCTTGTCTCCTGAAAGACCAAAACTTAGAACCACTAGGAACTGATAGAACATCCAGAGCACATTAAAAGACTTGAGGTTCTTAAAAAAGAAATGCCTGCTCTGCTCCTTTTAGTACAGCATCTCTCCATTATTCATCCAGTTCAATCTGCTGTTCAGAAGGATCCCAGGTACAGTATTTGCACTACCTCTACCTCCTCTACCATTATGGTGACTGATCTCAGGATCCCAATGATGCATTTGAAGAAGCAATTATAGTTGTATTGCCAGAAGCACATCCACCACCAGTTCATTTGTCTTAGTAACGTTCATTTGTTTGTTTACCCTGCACTGCATTGCAAAGTCCTCCTCCACCTTTCTATCACTGCTTTTCATGTCTGATGTACATGCAGCCTACAATGGAGGGATGGATTTGATTTGAGTACTTCTGAAGATGGCTTAAATTCAAGTTTTACATAAAATTAATTGTTGAAGTAAAACAGAGACAGGATAGTTCCTTGGTGCCAAACCACTCCTGTTCTGCTGGCTACCATCTCTGATGTGTAGTCTTGAAGCTTCAAAGGGGCCTATCAGACACTTAATTATCCTTTTGGTAAAGGCTACAAATGATGAGCTGACCTTGCAATTAATCCGTTCTCCACTATTTAAACTCGGAAGAGCCTTTTCTCACCCATTTGCACTTTTATTTGCCGCCAGCACTGCTTTTCACAGGAATTCCTTAGACTAGTTTTTTTTTTTTGGAGACGAGGGGCTTTTGATAAGTTTCCTTGTCTAAGAGCCATTTCTTATGTAGTGTTTTCCACCAGTTATTCATTTCTTTCATTGGAAAAAGCTGGGATTGTCAACGATTCTCCTTATTTTATCCTTTCCAGCTTGGGTTCATTCCATTTGATTGCACTGTAATTCCCAGTCCATCATATATGTGATGTACTGTTTTGTCTTTTACTGATGGCTTTGAGGAAACAAAGTAACAATGGATTAACTGATCAGTGGTTTGGAGCTGCACAAAATTACACAAGACATTACAGACATGTTGAACAGTTTCATTTTTAATTTAGTAGTCTGCATAACAAAATTAGAAAACAGTACATCCATTGTGAAGCAAAATTCTGCTTGTAGGAACATACCGTGACCAGTTCTACAGTATGTGAAGAAAAATACTTCAAAAGAAAGCCGTCTTTCTGGAATAAGTCACTCGCTTTCCTGGAGGCAACTGTTTCTTAATGGTTTCAACGCCCTCGCTGGAAGACGACAGTGAAATGTACGGTTTTAAGAGCTGATTCCACAGATGGGTGTGGCTGTGCTCTCCATCTATGGAAAACAGTTCTCAAAACCAAACACCCAGCTTTTCTCAGGAAGTGAAGCATTTGCATCAACAGAGGTCCTAAGTAAAAAAAACAAAAACAAACAACAGTCATATATTCATCGTCCCATGCATATTTTATGAATTCCAGAGAACATTTCAGATTATCTTAAAGACAGAACAGTTCGGAGGAAAAAGTAGCTACCAAAGAATTCAAAAAGTTATTACCTTCTCACAACCTGAAAAGTGAAACTGCAAAATGTGACACTGAAGTTAGTAAAAACTCCAGCAGCTGGTCATTTATAGCCAGGCATTTATTATAATCTGAAGTAATTTGATCAGCTGAATTAGCCAGCTCTTTGGGTTTACTGTGAAATAAGACCGAATTATCATTATACTCTAACTACAGCCACAGGCGCAAGCTTAAATTGAGAATGAAGGTGGACATTATGGTGTGGTAAGGTTTTCAGATTGTTCATGTATAGCTGATCCTTTCTACTTTCTGATAGATAGATAGATAGATAGATAGATAGATAGATAGATAGATAGATAGATAGATAGATAGATAGATAGATAGATAGATAGATAGATAGATAGATAGATAGATAGATAGATAGATAGATAGATAGATAGATAGACTTTATTAATCCTAAGGGGAAATTCACAGGCACACAGCAGTAAAAACATACAAACAAACATACAGACTCCCAGGACAACATACAACCAATCAAACAATCAATATGTAAATGTAAATAATGTAAATGTTGTTCAGATAGATCAAAATGGCATTTCAAAATAAACTTAACGAGTGTCCCGGGAGGAAGCACTGAAATGTCCAATTGGAGCGGGTAGAAAAAACCTCCAGAAGCACTTCTTAGCACACCATGCTGGAATGAACCTGTGGCTAAAAGTGCTCTAAGAAAGTGCCTCCTGGAGAGGATGGAGGGGAAGACATTTTGCACCATCCTTAATTGCACAACAGCTTCCACTGTGTCCAGATTTCACCCTGTGATGGAGCAGGCTTTCCTGATGATACTATTCAGGTAAGAGCAACTGGTCTAAAGTCCTTTGGGTTACTGCAATGCCATTTCTTTGGCACTGGGACAACACAGGATGTCTCCCATAGCTTGGGATCCTTCTTCAGATTCGGGGAAAGGGAGAAGAGATGTTGTAGGACCTCACAGAGCTGCCTGTTTTCAGCACCCTGGGGCTGATTCCATCCAGCCCTGAAGTCTTGTTTATGCAGAGTTTTCCCTGCTCTCTCCTCACTTGATCAGCAGAGACACGCAGTGCAGGGAGCGTCTGGGCTGCAGACCACGGGTGTGATGTCATTGTAGAGGGAGGTTGTGCAGGGTGCAAATGGCAGTTGGGATTCCAAAACCTCCTCAGCTTGCACACATATGCTAATAATGTTGGGGGAGGGCTGTACTGACAAGAATGAGTCAAACCTGTTGAAAAAACTGGTTCATTTAATTAGCTATGCTCTTATTCCCTTCCTCGCTATGTTTTATAGCCTGCTTATAGCTAGAGATAGTCCTCCTCCCTTCCCACACTTCCTTTATGTTGTTTTGTTGTAACTTGCACCCATGCTGGTCTCTGTAGCGGGCTTTCCCGTTTTGGAGCTGCTTCTTCAGTTCTGACTGCACCTGCTTTATTTCATCTTCATCACCAGATAGATAGATTGGCTGTAGGATTAAAATAATTGTGTCAACATCAGGCCTGTGGGATCTGTCTTATGTTAGCAGCTATTTTGATAGGCTCTATCTCCCCATTATTCTGGATAAAGTGGTTTTACAAAATGGCCAGTTGGATGAGTCTACATAATCACAGAAGTGTCTTGTTAGTAATTGTAATAAGACTTCAAAATGTCTCATTTCATCTCATTTTCAAACCTATCAAAACTATTGATACTTGCCTTCAGAGTAATCAATGGGTCAGCACTTTTATATATGGAGACACTTGAGAGGTTCTATGCTCCTTCTTGCCAATCCAGGTCTGCAGATTAACAGGATCTGGTGATGCCACCTCTACTTGGCATCAAAGCTCATTCTGGACTCTTTTCATGTGATGACCCTGGCTGGTGGAATAAGATGCCCACCTCGATTCAAAATGCTGACTCCTTCGATGTGCTTAAAAAGCTTTTGAAGACTCTCTTGTTTGGTGAATTTCTGATATTAGCTGTTAGGCTTTTGTAACCTAGAAATTGTAACTGATTTGGTTTTTTTTCTAAGTTGTTCACTTGTGATCATCAATTTTGTACTGTTGTTCCCAAACAGTCCCCCAGTCTGATGTTTACTTGATTATGTAGACCTCTTTTGTAAGTCACTGTTGAATTGCAGGTCTGTGGCTGGGAAATTATTGGCCCGTTTTAAATAAATAATCGTACCCCAAGAACGTGCAGGCTGACCATGCCACATGCAAATGAGGAGGTGGGTAGTTTAGTCAGACACCTCAATGATACAGCGGAGGGAGGGGCTCCTCGCACCCATACCCAATTAGAAAGCAAAGGATAAAGGAGCCTGCATGGGACAAAGGAGAGTCAAAAAGAGAGAAAGGAAACAAAAGGAAAGGAGGCTAGACAGGTGTTAGACAGGAGGAAGTATAGCCAGTGCTTAGGAGGGGGCTGAAGGATCACTTCTCTTGAGCAACCAGGTAGCAGGCGTGACCATCACGTGCTTAGTGCTGTGTCAGAAACCCACACGCACTTGTTGTCCGCGTGGAGTTTGAACACAAGCTGCAGATTGGGCGACAAAGATGGTCATCCTAGGGGATTGGGCAAAGCTTAGGTGGTCCTGTGTGAGTGATAGTGGACCCAGCGACAGGCTGATGCCCAATGTATATTTAGTTGATGTCTTGTGCCTTATGCTCCTTGGTGACCCAAAAGTGAACTTAGCAGGTGATAAATTTAGAGAAAAGCCAAGCAAAATGACACCTTTTATTGGCTAACTAAAAAGATTACAATATGCAAGCTTTCGAGGCAACTCAGGCCCCTTCTTCAGGCAAGATCAGTCTTTATGAGTTCTTGTAAAATTAGGTTTGTCAATCTATTTATTTAAATTGTTTTTCCTGTAAGTTGGAGGACCTGCTTGCAGGGCTGGATGTAGATTAACGTCATACCTACGACAGAGTAATTTCATGGTAAGGGCCCAACAGAGTAGAGTCATTTCAGGTGTTTACAGGATTCAAACTGGCAACCTTCCAATTCCCAGTGCAGACCCCTAGCCTCAGAGCCACCACTCCGCCCCTAAAAGGTATTTTGTCATGTCTAAAAAAGGTTTTTATGCTTTTGGCAATGATAAGTGGTACTATTTTTGCTTGGAAGCTGTTTGATAGAAAGGAACATGGAGAGGTCTACTCTTCTGTGGATCGAGAAACAAATTCATGCCACTGTCCTCAGAGACTACAGGAGTGAAATGTTACACATGATTATCTTTGGCCCATGTCTTTGCAGTCCATAAAGCAACTGCACAAACCATGCATTGAACGCAATGTACGAACAGAAGCGCATATCAAGCTAACATCAGATAGTCCGTTGCTGTTTGTGCTGACAATGTTAACGTTTACCTTCTTAATAGTCAGTATTATGGATTAATTGTTTAATTTAAAGTAAATTCTTGTAATAAACAACCCTATAAAGTGTAACTGTATTTACTGTTTTCGGTGTATGCTGCCATTTTGCACTGACGTCATAATCTGAAGATGGACAAACTTGGACTTTAGAGACCAGGCCCCAGTAATTCTAAGTGTGGGGTGTGATTTCTTTACATTCTCTGTATCAGAGGTCAGAAATTGTGAGTTTCGAGTTTTAGCCGAATGCAGCGTTATATACACTCACTTTCTCAGACTTCCATACATAGTAGTTTCATATAATAAACTCAGGGCCTACATGGAGTTGGGAGGTGAGCAATGGTAAAGTCTCAACTAATGAGAGGAAGAAAGGCCAGGGCATGGAGAAGGAGATCTGAGCCTCGTGTACTCTTTTTAAAGTGCAATTACCTACAGTTTTGTTTATTTTTAAATGACTTGCTAAGGATCACACAGAGAGTCAATATTGGTGATAGAAACATCATCCTTCTAATTATTTAACTGAGAGGCAACACTTCCTACCAGAAGAAGAAAAAAAATCAGATTTAGCTAATAAAATCATCTCCCACCACCCTTGTTGAAAGTCGTTGGTCATCATTGACTCATCAGTTTCTCTTCTGGTCACTTCTTGACACATATTAGACTCATTGACGTGACATTATAGGCTGCAGTAAGCTGACTCCTGGTAGTTGCTCTCCCCAATGGTGCTTTCAAGGGTTTAAGATGTAAAAGACACACCATGTAGACAAAAGAAAAACTAGTAAGGCAGCTTTGTGAAAATCACCCAGAGCTGCCAACACGAGTTCAGGGGCCACACTGTTAGCAGAATGAGTCAGTCAGTTAAAATGCCATGAGGCTGTGATAGGATTTCAATAGAAATGTCATTGAAGTCCACCAGTCCAGTCACCAAACAAGCCTGTAATTGATGAGTAAACATTCTTTTGGAATCCTAAAAGTGTCACAGAATACTTCAACGCAAACTGGCGGCACCTCAGATGAAGAGGCAAAGGTGGAAATGTCAGAATAGAAAATGCAGGCTAAAGAGAGAACATACTACAGTCTTCTAGAAGAGATTCTGTACAGAGTATTAGCCATTTGTGCTGTATGTTATTCCAAGATGGATTACTGGAAAATGGATGGATGGATGGATGGATTACTGATAAACTCTGCCAAGCCAACATTGTTCTTCTTTCCCTCAGGCTTTTATTTGTCATATGTTTTTTGTTTGGCCTGCTTGCTAATGTGATTGCTTGTGTTGTTGTTTCTGTCTGTCCGCACCTTTAGTTACCATGTTTATGAATGGCCACCACCTCTAAATTTGTTCCATTTACTCTGTAAACTGCCTTCATTTACATCTTTTCATAAGGTGACACACAGGTGACTGACTCCAGGAGCATGGGATAGAATCTAGCATCCCAACTTCCTTGTTCTACCTGTACTATATGGGCTTTTTTAAAAAAAAAAACTCGAACATCCCAAGATCATACAATTTAGATTCATAGGTGAGATTGTGCTCATGGATGTAACATAAGATGGACTAGAGACCATGTCATTTTCATAGGATAACAAATACTTGTTTCTAATGTTGCAGAAATGGGCACTGGCTTCCTACAATCCTAAACTGCAGTTCGAGGGTATAAATCTTGGGTGAGTGGATTTCCATAAGCTTGCAGCTATGGTGATCCACAGTTCATCCTGGCAGCACCAGCTGAATGGCCGCAAGCAATCTTGTAGGAGTGGATGGATTTCCTTAAGGTAGCTCTTCAGTTCATATCTGGCCTACAGTTCAGGGTCCTTAAATAGGATTTTACTTGTTGGCAAAGTTTTTGGTACAATTTGTTAATTCTGACTTTGTTTTAAGTTACACAAGAGCACTACAAAAATAACAAACATTAAATACAATAAAATACATTTAAATCAAATACAATAACTACATGTTGGCATGTTGGTACAGTGGTCAATACTGATTCCTCACACTTTCAGAGTCCCGAGTCTGATTTCTTGCCTAGAACTTGCATCAATTTAGCATTGCCAGTTCACCTAAACTGCATGTATTTGGACCGTGGGAGAGAATTAGAGAACCTGGTGGAAGCCTACACAGAAATGTGGAGGACATGCAAACTCCACACAGGAAGGACCCATGATGCCAACCCTAAGTTCCTTTTAATTTATAGAAGTCCCTTAGTTTTATTTTAGTTGCTTCTACTTTCCTGATCCTGTTGTCCGTCAAAAAGTGGGAAGCAATGCTGGAATGGGCATCACTATGTTCTACAATGCCACCTGCTTTTCTGATTTATATATAACTTATACTTCAAATGCATGCATCTGTACTTCTGAAATTCCACTATTTCAAACAGTTGGTTCTACAATGTGATATCCAGCTGTTTGTGGTTACAGGCATATGTCTTTTTAAAAGGGATAGCAGATGGGAAAAAGAGGAAAGAAAAGAAGTGGATAAAATTAACAAAATGAGAAACATCTGAACACAAGTACTTAACATGTAGCTTTGCTGCCACCTACTGGATAACTTTTATATTTCTGAACCATTTCTCATGTTTCTGGACAGAATGTTTTATTCAGTATTAAAGAGTACTTTCTCTTTTTGGTCTGCTCATAAATATGCCCTGAAATGAACTGGCACTCCTGCCCAGCACCTGAAGCTACCAGGATGGCCTCAGGCCCTCAATCCCTGAACTTGATTGTACAGATTAGGAAATGGATGAATGGATACTGCGAATGGGGAGCATTCTGTTGTTATCTCGACACACATACTGTACATCATAAAACACTCACAGGAAAGATTAATGGGGAGAACATTAAATACAAAGAAAATCTTTGCTGCCCCAGAACGTAGCCATTACTGGATTGAACTCATACCAATATGGAGGTTTGCTCACCTACTGTACTTACACACCTTCAGTCTACCACTGAAAGAACTCTTGCTTTCTCTTGATTTCTAAGACCTTCACCTCTCTGTCTCCTGGTCTCCTGTCAGTGATCCTTTCCCTCCAGCTATCCATCCCACTACAGTCAGTTGAGGATTTGGCCAGCTAGGAGACAGTTCTAACCCAATGCCTGGATCATATCAAGGTCTGAAGTGGCCTGCTTTGACTACACAGACACTAGACGAGCCCTCTGTAGCCTTAAAAAGAGCCACAACTCTAAGGGAGGCCTCCTGCCTAAGATTATTTGGCTGCAGCTACGTGAAGGTGTGCCAACAGTTCAAGTTGTGTGACCACAGTTCAAGCTAGTCAGGAAACACACAGGCTTCATTGTCCATTGGAAGGTTTGGTGGTCCACACTAGGCAGGAAATACATAATCTCCATGTTCAAAATCATGATGTTTCATGATGTGCCTGCTTAGAATATGGGTAAGATTAGGATTGTGGGAGCGTTAGCTGACTCAGATAGTGCACATGGTTACACTATGGTTAAGGTTAGGGTTAGGGGAAGGCTACCTGACTCAAAATGCCAAAAACAAGCTTGCATGGAGGTCACGTGTTTCCTGTATAGCATGGAGTTCCACAGCTTATAGTGGCTGCAGCCAGACCCCTCTCTTACTGCCTTCTGGAATCATGGACTCCATCTTTCCCCTTCAGGACTACACTACACGCTGTCATCTGCTGGCTTGAATGGAAATGTCTAGCCTCTTGTTAGTCTACCATTTCTTTACTCCTGAAAAGGGCAACATGGTTTCAGATTTCTTACCCTACATGGTGCCCTTTATCATGTAGAACGTCTTTCATTCTCACTCTCCTCTACCTTCCCTGGCAGTGCTCTTTAATTCCTAATTAGGCGTGGAGATAATGCATCGCTTTGCCAATGCAGGTGTTCCACTCAATCTTCCTCACTCACTGTACCAATTTCATTCCATTTTAGTAACAGGGAAATTCTCCACTCTGCATTATGAGAAATCTCAATTTGTTTCAGACAAACACAGTTCATTTTTGTAAGAGATTCCATATGTAGGCAGGCAGTTATGAAATGGTGATAGAAACTTCTGTTTCAACAGCAGTGCCATCTGCAAGCATACACATCCTCTGTTCTGTTTTTTATAGTTTTTCAGCAATTTCAGAAGATCTGCTAGTGATCTCATTTGACCTTATAGTTTGAGTAAAAATGAAACAAAGTTGACTTATATGTTCAAAATGAGTTTTCTGCATCACTCAGCTTAATATAGATTGTCAAATTCCACTCCTGCCTGTAATCCGATTAAAAAACAAAAGAAATGAAACCAATTGTATCATAAATGTTGTAGGTCACCTTGAATAAAAGCATCAGCCAAATAAGTAAATGTAAATGTTAAATGAGGAACTTGAGCTAGGCACAGAGGGTATAAAGAGAAGTACAGGATGAGTTAGAAAAAGGTATAGGAGTAAAAATAAAGGAAAGTTAGAAGCACAACGAGCCAGTCTGGAATTTGGGGTTTTTGAACTTCTAGAACTCGCAATTTGTCATTCTGAGATTGTGAAATTTGTCTTTTAGTTTATGTGATGGTGGAGCAGGGGACATAAACTGGAAGATTCAGACATTCACTGAAGCACTGTGTTTATACTTCCATAAAAGCCCATCTTAAGTTGCATTTGTTTAGGGGTCTACACCTTTGGAGGTGCGTTCACATATAATGAACAAAGCACCTGTTTCAAAAGCCCTTGTCTGTCTGTCCACATGAAACAATTTGGCCCCATGTGGAGAACTTTTGTTGAGATGTGAAACACTTATTCTTCAAAGAAATTTGCCAAGACAGTTTAATGTAGTTTTAAATTTCAAAAACTTCCCATGGAAAAACATTGTCAAATTTGCAAATTGGAGAAACATTCTATGTGACTAGGAATTAGTTTACTGATTAAATCTTACCTTGGGAGTGGTTGCTTGAACTTGAATATTTTGTACATTTCTCCTCTTTTACTCGTTTGACAGCCACCGATGGCCAATGCAAGCAAGAGAAATGCCAGGCAGAGCTCGCGTCCGCAGTGCGCACACAAACAGCTCACACAGCAGCGCCTCCTCCTGCCGCTTTAGGCAAGTTAACTAATAGTGTACAGTAGTACTAGGGTGTTGTACCCTGTTAGCCAGTATGGATGCAATGAGAAGTCAAGCAAAATGACACCTTTTATTGGCTAACTGAACAGATTATAATGTGCAAGCTTTGGAGGCAACTCAGGGCCCTCAGTAGCCTCGAAATCTTGCATATTGTAATAGAGTACAGAAAAAGAAAACAAAAGGTCACTTCTCTGGAAAAATATGTAAAGAGAAATCAATTATGCTAGCATATATAAGAATACATTGATTGAACAATATTATCTGCAGATTATTATGGTAAAGAACCAAAGTTATCAATCTGGGGCTAAATGGCATTTGAAGTAAATAATAAAACGGGAAAGACACAGCTACCCTAACCGATATAAACACAGGACGGGTTTAAAAATGGACAACTGCGTCAGGAGGTGGGAGGCTTCAGTGGCTTAAGCCCCTGCTCTCTGGCGTACACGAATAATTGCAGCAAACCCTTGATTTAATTACCCATTGTGTACCATTGGTAATCCCATTATTCAATAAAGCACTTCCTTTCCAAGGTCTTAGTTATTTGTATAATTTTAACGAATTACTGTGTTTAATATTACTAGGTAGATGGGGAACTTATTTCAGTTCCTTTTCTCCTTTAATAGGGTAATATTGATAATATGCTATGTATTAGTCATTCTGTATTAATAGATATTTTCAGTTGCTAATTATTGGATACTACTCTATTGGGTATACTTTCTAAAATGTTACACCAGTTAGTCACAGACCCTCCACCACTAATCACACATCAGTTTATGCTATTTCTTCTGTATAAAAGCTACTGAGCCACCGCAAGCCAATTTTTGCTCTTGTATTAATTCCATGGTAAACTGCTTTTAAAAAGCACATATTTAATGGTGTCTATTAACACATGGAAGTAAATTTTATTATCACTTCTTCTTCTTCTTTCGTCTGCTCCCGTTAGGGGTTGCCACAGCGGATCATCTTCTTCCATATCTTTCTGTCCTCTACATCTTGTTCTGTTACACCCATCACCTGCATCTCTGTCCTCTTTCACCACGTCCATAAACCTTCTCTTAGGCCTTCTTCTTTTCCTCTTGCCTGGCACCTCTATCCTTAAAATTCTATTATCACTATTACTTTTAAATATATATATATATTACTTTTAAAATATATATATTTTAAATTATATTATTACTATTACTTTTAAATATGACTAATTGTTACAAACCCATTTAATACACAACAATGTAATAACTGACTCTTGGATGAAGTAAATAAAAATATGAAAACCTCCAAAATTTACATCAGTTAATCACTGAAAGTACCTGAATGTTACACCATACATGCATTGTCTAACTTGCTACTTCTAAATGTCCTTTTTGGTGACCTTCTGCCTGTTTTTATTTATTATTTACAGAATAATCCCATTTTGGTTTGTTCTCTCTGTTCTTGTGCTTTCTTTTTTGTAGAGTCTCCTACTTTTTTAACTTTCAAACTTTAAATTGAAATAAACAACATTTATTTTAATAACATATCTGCTCCTTCTGTGGCTCACCCTGATCGCCACAAACATTTTGGTGCACATAGTCAACAGCACTTTCTGGTGTCCATTGGTCCCCCAGCTGCCTCCTTCTTTATCACAAAGCTGGCACAAAGGGGTTGAGTTTTGAATGCTTCTGCCTGGGTGGCCACATGAACTGGAACATGCCTGACAGAAACAACTGTGGACAAGAAGCTGTGTGCCTAGTGACAGGAAGTATTTAGTGGATCTTATGGTGCATTTTAATGACACAAGGAACAGACAAATTATAACAGTGGAAGTGGAACATAGATGAGCCTTGATTCCTGATAAGACTGAGGGGACATAATTATATCCTCTGTTTTAGCTGAAGTAAGAATTTGTCAGTTATGCACCCATCCATCCATACATTTTCAAACTTTTTAATCTAATTCATGGTTGCTAATATGTCAGGTATTTTTGCTGATGTATTAATAAAAATAAATAACTAACAGATCAATATTGCTTGCAGGAGCCAGCCATGGAGACAGAGTGTTAGTCAATGATGAGGGGATCCTCTATAAATGAAAACAGTTAGCACTTTAGACACTTCATGATGGAAGTCTACTTTAATGTTATAAGATGTGAGGAGCTCTGAAAAAATAAAAAAGATTTTAATGTGTCTGGGAAGGAGAGAGTTGTACAGAAGAAGATCTCATTTATGTAAATCAGGGAGTTTGTAATAAAGAAAAATTCTCCATCACGAGCAGACAAATTCTGTCAGACAATTGGAGGGTAGAACAAGGCACAGGAATCGTAAATGGAAAATGGAACATAACATTCTCCAATCTGCTTAGTCCAGTTCAGGAGGCAGGAGACCATCCAGCCAGCACTGGGCCCAAGACAGGAAACAAAGCATCAACAAACAGTACCAGTTTAAACAAAAATGAGAGCAGGAGTCTATCGATCCGCCTCTTAAACCTACTTAACTGACGTCTAGGGTTGCAAGCAACTCATACCTGTGCAGAAAGTGAAAAGAAGGAGTGAGCCCTAGCACAAGTGACAGTCAATCCCATGGTAGTGCCAGGGATCCCAAATTAAACGTAAATCCATCAGTCATTTAATTTTCTGTTCTCTCTTTTCCCATTTCATCATCGTGGGAAGCAGGAGTTCTTTCGATCAGCATTGTGCACAAGATAGGAATCAAACCTGATCAGTGCGTAACAACATCACTAGAGAATAGAACTATAAACAGCTACTGCCAGTTCAGTATGAAGGTTTGTGCCTGTTAGGTTTTATATAAAAGTTTTGCATTAAAATTATTGCCAGGATATGCCGGTTTTGTTTACCCATTACAGAGACTTGTAGAATATTCTGCACAGCCACATTTTAGATGTGGTGCATAGTGAGTGTGCCCTGGCATCCTACCCAGCATTGTTTCCTGATTTGTGTCTGTCACTATGGCTCCCATGACCATGGATTGGATTAAGTGGGTTTCAGAATATTATGTAAGTATTGTATAGGAATTTTGCCCAGAGGGGACTGGGCGGTCTCATGGCCTGGAACCCCTACAGATTTAATTTTTTTCTCCAGCCTTCTGGAGTTTTTTTTTGTTTTTTCTGTCCACCCTGGCCATCGGACCTTACTCCTTTCTATGTTAACTAATGTTGTCTTATTTTAATTTCTTATTTTGTCTTTTATTTTTCTTCTCTTCATTATGTAAAGCACTTTGAGCTACTTTTTGTATGAAAATGTGCTATATAAATAAATGTTGTTGTTGTAGGAAGAATATATATTCATTTTTTTGTTGAATGTGTTTTCATTTAAGCATTTAAAAACAATACAAAAATAATCTATATTAAATCACAGTAGCATAACTCCAAGACAGTCTCTTGGAATGGAGGAAAGCAGTGACAGGAGCCAGAACAGCTAAAAATAATGAGAAGACACACACACATGAACAATCAAAAATGGGTGACTCCTGAGTGGGAAACAGATCCACCCATCCACATCCATTTTCCAAACCTGCATTATCCTGAGCAGGGTCACGGTGGAACTGGAACCAATCCCAGTAAGCACAGGGCACTAGACAGGAACAATCAGTGGACCGGGTGCACTTCATCGCAGGGTGAACACACTCACACACACTAACGGCAACTGTGAATACAGCCGGCAAAGAAATGTAACAGCTTTGCAGCTTAGCTTGTTAAATTAACATATTCCTTATTCTGAAATATGACACTTTTTCTATTTTACCAATGACGAATAACTTTCATATATGCCAGATATTTCTGTCAATGTATTGATATGTATTAATAAAATTAAATAGTATCTAAAAGATCAATATAAATTAAATACAATGGAATATTCTTTTGAAATTTAGTGCTGGTTTCAGAAGGGCCCCACTTTTGTCATAATTTGTCCTCTTTTCATTTGAAGCTGTGTTCCTGTAGATGGGAACGAGCTGATGTAACCATGATGTTAACATTTATCATGCTGTGCTAGTCATGATGAAAGGACATTTTTCCTGTCATGGGTGCTGCACATCGCCTCTGACTACATGCTCATCAGGAGGCCGTAGTGAATCACTCGCCTGATGTTTCCATTCCAGACCTGGGTGCGGCCAGTGGCTGCTTTAAGATCTACTTCTGAAAAGGTGGCAGCAGATGGCAAATGGGAAAGGCAAAGAGACTGAATATCTAGAAATGGGCTGGATGGCCAGGACCACATGGAATCTGCAAAGACTGGAATTACTTTGATATTCTCTTCTCCATTGCCAGTTGATCTTTTCTTATTATCTATTCATTGAATATATAAACAGCTTAATCCATCTCATTGTCACAGAATCAGAAGACAATCACACCAACTGTGGGCACAATGAACCAACCCTTAGCAAGGAATTTGTCTTATCTTATTCATTATTTTCAACATACCCTGCATATTAACATATAATTGCTTTAAGAACCTATATTTTAAATAAATATCTATAGATAAATGCATTTATTTGTTCTGTATAATTTTGCATAGTACTTGTGGGTTGTGCTTCAGGTTATTGAGGCTTTTGCTTGAATCATGCTGTAGTTGTACATGTGTGGAGGGCACAGGTTGGTCCTACTGCCTCAGTTCCAAGACCTTGGGTTTGAATTCCAGCTTGGACAAGGCCTGTCTATGTGGGATTTCCATAGTCACTCTGTGCCAATGTGGATTTCTCTCAGTCTGTTTTTCCCCTCACATGCCAAGGATGCCCAGATTAAGCTAATTGGCAACTCTAAACTGGGCTAATATGGGTGTGTAGGTAATGCTGCATTTAATTTACCACCAAAGTCATATGTCTGAGCTAAGAGAGATGTCACACCTAAATTGACTGCGTTCCAGTAAAACATTCAAAAAACCAATATAGACGCACCCAGGAAAACCTTTGTTGTGCTTGCTACATCAGAGTAAATAGCAGGCGATAACAAAGCATTATGTAGCATTTTGCATATCCAAACACCGAAGCAACATGTCCATGGATAGAAGTTGGACAGTATTATGTGTACAACTGATTTAATGAGACAAAAATAGACATAAGTGCTAATAAACAGTGTAATACTACAGCTTTCCCTAAAGTTCATGGTGTACAATTCCATTTTGGATTGATGTCGTGATCTGAAGTTGGACAAACTCGAACTTGCTGAGTTGGCAATCTGAATTAAGGGGATGTTCCAGTTGAAAATTCCGATTAGAAACTCAGAAATTCTGACTTCCCACTTCAAATGGAATGCAGCATATGACTATGACCTGGGATGGACTGGCACCCTCTTTGTGGCAAATGTGAACTGGATAACCACAGTCGAAAATGTATGGATGAAGACCACTCAGTTTACACTATGCCCAGAATGGGACAGGTACCTTTTCTGTAACTGGTTTCTGCTTTGTGCTCAAAGTAGCTTGAGATGGCTCTGGCAGCCCATGGCACCCAAATTGGACTAAACAGGTTCAAACTAATCGATGGATTGGATGAAAGATTTAACCTCAAGTGAAACATAATGTAAAGTGGCACAGTGATGACACGCAGGGGAAAAGAAGACATTCATAGCGGACAGATGTAGCAGGAAAACATTCTTGAGCCCTTTGGCTTTGATCAGAATCTTCTTTTATTCTGTTCTTTCTTCACTTTTGGCTTTTAGTATTTATTTCTTTGTCAAGTATATAATAACAAGGCTGCCTAGAGAAGTAAAATATGAATGAAACCTGATTATGGAGAATGGCATCACAATGCACAATTACGGTAATTGACTTGCAATTAAATTCCTATAAGGAAGTTTTTAAAGGTTTACCGGAAAAGACTAAAAGAAACTGCTTTTTCAATAAAATACTCTTCATCTAATGAGAAAGAGAATAAATGTAATGAATAAAAATCACATGCAGGTGATCTACCTCACTTTCTAAACTTTTTTTTATTTGTTATCACCAACTGGCCAGGGGGAATCTTTCTCAATACTGCAGTTCAACACTACAGACATATAGGAAAAGAGCTTCAGGGAAGTTAACTGCTCCATTCAGCCACATTCTCTACTCCCCAAAGTATATCTCTTATAAAGGCCACACTTTATTTCTATTTTGATCCCTTTGATTTAACTCCACTCCTTTCTAACTAGTGTAAAGTGTGTGGCCCATCTTACTTTGTCACAGGAGGTTATGTAATAACTCACCAGGTCTTGTTCAGAAAGCGGACGCCATCTCCTTCTTGTTGTTTGTTTTAGACTGGCCTACCCCTACTATAAACCCTGAACTTAAGGTTCGTGGGGGTAAGGCCAAGTACACCAGGGTCCCTAATCTAAAAAATTTAGAGTAGGTGCCTAATCTTAAAATAAATATGAACATTTGCAATGAATCTATCTATCTATCTATCTATCTATCTATCTATCTATCTATCTATCTATCTATCTATCTATCTATCTATCTATCTATCTATCTATCTATCTATCTATCTATCTATCTATCTATCTATCTATCTATCTATCTATCTATCTATCTATCTATCTATCTATCTATCTATCTATCTATCTATCATTAGCCCTGTCTACAAGTATCAAATGTATTTGTTTAATTTCAACACTTACTTTACTTATAGGAAGAGCAGAGAGAATAATGGGACACCTGATCTATAAATAGGATTACTAACCGGTTAGAAGAATAAGCCAGAAGCTACACTTCATAAGACGTTCAGGCATTTTATCGTGACTGCTGCAGTATAGCATGTGCCCTGATAGGTGATTTAGGGTCTTGTTCAGAAAGCAGACGCCACTTGTTTTTAAGATTATCTATCTATCATTGTCATAATGTTAATTATACAGTAAGCATAATCCTTATAAATATGATAAGTGAAATATTGAATCTTCATACTAAGTCTTAAGAACACTGACAACAATCCACCGCTGTAAAGATTGAAACTTCATAAAAATGTTTATATTGTATATAAGAACAAGACATATTTAACTTTGCTTTATACAAGTGTTTCCGCATTGCATGAATGTCTCAATATGCAGGACCACAACATCAGCCACTATTAATTCTATCCGTTCATTATAAACTGCCAACAAAGTTAAAGAAAATCTATATCACATTGTAGATTCTACTTTTTTTAGAACATTATCCATATGTTTGTTCGACCAGAACATATTTGTACTTCTTGGCCCTTTCCTTTTCTCTTTCAATTCTTTTTTTCTATACTTTTCATTTAAACAGATACTTCATGATGCATACACACAAGTTTAAATGAAAGCTTGTTATCTGGGGATTTGGTTATTCGTCTGTCATTTTCATCTCATTATTTACTGGTGGCTGGTTAAGAAAATAGAAAGCAATAAAAACCTGAATCATAATGGTTAAATTAAAACTAGGGCCAAAAAGTCTATTGCTTTAACAGAAAACAATGGGGTTTAATTAAGGAATTGGTCAAAGCAAAAGTCTACAGCTGCTGTGACACTTCAGGATCGTAATTGAGGACACACGCCGTGAGGACTGAAAAGGAACCATTGTAAGTTATCGTTTTAAAATAAAAAGAAGTCAGCTACAATAAATAAGAATCTCAGAGGTTTTAACAGTTCAAATTTTCATGAACTTTAAAAAGCAAAGAAGGTAGAGTTTTAAATAAAAGAATGCTACAGTTTGTCCTTTAAAGTGTGACCTCCTCTGTCACTAAATGTTCAACAACTATATACAACACAGTCAAAGTCAAACGACTGTACTAATATTATAAAACTATGACTTTTTTAAATACATCCACTGTTTTTAATGACAATCGACTCAAACCTTTTCCATTTCCAATCCCAAATATAACCAATGCAATTCAATTAGCCTCTGAGACAAAAGAAAACTATCCCATAGAAGACCTGTAGTCAATACATCAATCTAATTTTTCATTTACTTTTCCAGTGTCTTTTAACCAATATTTTCAATTTATTAGAAGACACCATCTCTGTTTAAAATTCAGGTATATGATGTCCATCTCAGCCACTCCTTACAGGTGAGCTTTGTGTGCTTTTCAAAAAGTGGCCTATGTTATTATTTCATGCTAAATTATACAATCATATCATTATACAGTCAGGCTCAGGTTAAATTATACAGGTTTCAAGACTTGTTTAATGCCTAAAAAGCCAGGAAGTTTACTAGACACAAAAGACCTAAGTATTGAGAAAGACAGAATAAAATCCCTTTTGCATTTTCTCTACTAATTTAAATTGTATTTCTTTATAATAGTGATTGTCTATGAACTGAATGGCTTCCTTACTGAACTGGTGTATAAATGAAAGACTTTAACTTCAAACAGTTGAGCATAAAGGCCATCCTGACATAAGTAAGACAGAAAGCAGATTCAGCGCGCACTAACCTTTTCAGAATATGGTCACTTTCATCAGTTCCAATCATGTTTCATGTTTCTTGGATAGCTTCATTTTCTCTCCAGCTCAGCAGCAAAACTGCAGCTCCTTAAATACCTTAGCCACTTCTCCATCCTAATGCTTTTTTTCTTTAACAAATTCTCCCTGAGAAACTGAGTAAAAGTTCTGCCTTCAGAATTCCCAGTAACAAGGAAGAAGTAGGAGAGAGACAGTCGCCCCCAGAGGAATGAATCAGTCCTAATGAGTTCTAGAGAAACCTGCCTAAATATTTCTCTACCCACACTTCCCATAAAAGATTAAAAAAAATCTATCCTCGTTCTGAATGAAGGAGAAGGAATTCCCCAGTTGCGTAAGCGGTGCAGATCTATAGCATGTAGATATGAGCAAGCCTAAAAAAAGCCTCACTCTCTGACTCAGCATTAGCAATGAAAACAGACGTGCTTGTGATTTAGAAAGCATATTTTTGCTCTGGCATAAGCAACATTACTAGTTACCTTATACATTTACTAAACCCACGCTATATTACGCATGAACACTGTGAGCTGGAGGTTGTTCCCTGAGGTGTTGTCTTAGTAAAAGTGGCATAGGGCACAAAAATGATAGGAAAAGGACCTTGCAGGTTCTACACCGAAAATAAAGGACCATAATGACATCTGAAAAGTTCTTCAAAGTACTTTAGCATATTTTAAGTAAAAAATGCTAATGGAGTTTCAAAGAAATAATTAATCCTTGGGCACAAAGCAAAAGACAGGAAAAGAGAAAAAGACAGAAGGCCAGGAGTTTCCTCCCAAACCATGATTCAGCAACAAAGCAACAGGTGGCGCCCTGTTGCTTGTTATGAAGAGCAAGCAGTACTGTTGCCCTGTTCTCTAAGTGTGATTTGGGACTCTGGAACACAAAAATAATAAACAAACAAACCTAAAGCTACCAAAATAACCTCTGGGAAGATGTTCAAAAAGACTTTAAAGGAGTGCCCTTGACCCCCAGAAGATCCTGGTGACTCATTAAGTTAGGAGGTGAACTGTAACACAGTTCAAGTGCAGGGAGGTAGTGATGCCAGAGATAAATGAAAAATCAGGAGGTGAATGGGGTAATGATTTTTGCATGCAACTTTTGCACAATGTGAAAATGAATGAATCGCCACCACTTGATAAACATAGTCTGGATACTTTTGTGTGCCTGTCTGGGGCACAGGGTATGATAGGCATAGGATAATATAAAGAAATAGACTCTCTATGCCAAAGTGTCTGTTGTTACTGGTTAGGATGAAGATGGGCATGATGAAAGCAAGCATTATATACTTTGATGGTTGTGGGCAAAAAACACTTCAGGATCACCTCTTAGCTCATCTAGATGAAATATACCAGTGAAAAAAAAGCTATGGTGGAAAAAATCAGGACAACAAAGCATGTACAGGATGGAGAAGATTAGTCATGAGTGCCTCTAATTTTGTCATAATGTTCTTTTCTGCCAGCTTCCAGTGAATCCGGATTCCGGATTCAGTCTGATAATACAGCTGCCCTCTCTGATCACTTTATTCAGGCATTTGGCTTTTATTAATCAAGAGTTGTCATGTCAGACAAAGTTTAAAAAATGATTATTTTTTTCATCTTTTACCAACAGTGGTTTCTTTTAAACAGGTGATCAAAGTTTCTCTCAGTTTGAAAAAGTGAACAGTTGATATATACATTTTGGCATACATGTGGGCCTGGGGAGTGTTTCACAGGCACATGGAGGGAAGAGAGAGGGTGAAGCACTGTCACTAACATGGTTTCTGTTTCCCTTGGAGGAGAAGCCACCAGAACACAATTGACATCACTTCCAGTGTTAGCTCTGTGAGCCCCACTTCTCACCACGGTATTTAAATTGCCACCTAAACAGAAAGTCATTGTTCAGTAATGGACCAGCTCTTCCTCAAAAGTATTTGTTATGTGCAACTAGCTCAGAGGAGCAATGGAACTGACAACACATGTCAATTTTTTCTTTGGTTTTCAACAGATTAAAGGTGGAATCCAATCGGAGCTCCCTTTCTCTTTATTCTTCGTCATCTTTTATGATAGATAGATAGATAGATAGATAGATAGATAGATAGATAGATAGATAGATAGATAGATAGATAGATAGATAGATAGATAGATAGATAGATAGATAGATAGATAGATAGAGAACAATGAAGAGACAGTGTTAGCAGTTCGAAGTGCTTGGAAGTCCTCATTTAATGTGCAAAAGAATTTTGCCCCAATTTGGAGCTAAATAGAACAAAATTAAAGGTCTGGTGGTCCAAATGACTTATTCCCTGCTGTTCTCACAGGAGCTGTAACAGGAATGATGAAGGACTCAGGTCGTATTGTCTCTTAAAATGGTCTTAGGATAAAAGGGACAGAGCCAGGACCGTGGGGCCAGAAGTGTCATCATTGTTAATTGCTGTACTGGTTCTCCAAGCTGAGGGAAATAAATGGAAACAAGTTTACAAATAGTACAACACTGTATTTCTCTGTACCTGTCTTTCCACAGATCATCAGCTGCCGTCACAGCTTGTGTGTGTTACAATACTGTAGATAGATGTTTATACTGTATTAGTATTGTAAAAGACAGGTGACATTATCATTGCATAATTTGTACATGGAATAAGAGCATCTGCCCAAGATACACAAGAACGGAGGGAGAGAAGAGCAAAGGGAGAAAGCAAAGCTGCAAAATAAAGAAGGCCAAGCAATAAACTTACATCCTCTATGGATGTAACTCCACAAGTCTTAGACACATGTCTAACACCCAAGTGTAGTACTCATCTCCGATATCCTTCCCTATACCAGTCAAGCCCTTGTTCCTGACTCACATAGGAACTCCAAATGCAGTGAGTTAATGAGTTCAAGGAAGCATTGGAAAGTTACCTCTAGGAAAGCCTCAGAATTATATCTAAAGTCAAGAAAGCCTTACTTTTGAATCAAACACAGCAGACTGGAGCTTCCTGTAGTGGCCCATTGTATCTCTGCATCACTGCGTTTTTAGGGAGGCCATATCTCCAGCGCAGGCACTTTTAGAGAGTCAGCACGCTCTAATTCATGCCCATTATTCCATGTGTCCTCTAGTGGCCAGTAGCTATTGCAGCCCCAGCATTTCCTTCCTGTAATCATTCATTCTATCAATATGAAGAGGGTCAGACATATTTGACACTGGCTGGGTTGCCTAAATTCAACTGCCCCTGGGTTAGCTTTCCGTGTTTTCTCCTAGGTCCTGGGTGTATATGTTCCTGGCCTTAGACCTTTTGCTTTGTATTTGTTTATTTTAATTATATTCTATGCATTTTGTCTTTTGTTTCTAAATATGTTGCTTTTATTGTATCATATTTGATTATTCTTTAATGAGTATTGTACTGATCAAATAATATCATGGGGTTTTTTTTTTAATTTCAATTTAGTTTGTGCCTTGTCTTATTTTCCGTATAATAATCCCAGAGGGGTAGTGCCTCCTGACACTACAGCTATGGAACCATCCTCATCCTATATAAGACTGAACACTGCTCAGCACAATCACCAAGGCATTGGTGTTTTCACTTGTATTGTTTAACACATTTTGGTAAGCTTTCTGTATTTTGATCACCTAGTTGCTGGACATTACTATCTTGTTTAAAGTTGGAATTAACTTCTTGTTGTATTTTAACTATTTTTAAATAAACCTGTTATTATGATGCAATATAATACAATACAACTTATTTTTGTATAGTTATCTTCATTGACTACAGGCACAATGTGCCGTGAACAAATTCTCAGGTATAATGCAAATATAGATGATACTAATTACTAAATACAGAATTAGTACATATACAGTACACATACAGATTTGTTAAAACACACAGAAAACAATGTAGAAACAGGTTAACATAAAAACCAACAATATATGTCTATTACTTAATTGATGAACTATGGTCAGTTGACAATGGAGGAGAATAAATTGTAAAAGAAAAAGTCAAAGACAGCATCAGACACAGTGACAGCCCTGGAGGCCTCAGCCAACTAGTCGCCCACCCAGGTAGAGTCCTTGCTGGGCCATCCAATCTGACAACAGAATCTTTCCATCTGATGATTATAACAAAGATCATTTTGTTGTTTGGTCTACAGGTGTTCATGGATTCCCTCTCCATTTACAATTTGTAATCTTTGCCTTCTTCGAGGGAGCAGGCCCCAGTCTGCTTTAGGAGTTTCATAATTAGGCTTACTTTATGCTTCTAGACCTCATTAGAGTTTTTTTTAAATTGAAGCCCTTTTCTGAATTTTGTGGAGGCTAGCATCATAGTAATACCTTCTTGCTGCTGTGTTTCAGGTCTTCATAGTTTAATATCAGAGAGACATCTTACTGGAATTCACTAAGCTATCCAAGATTTTTTCGGAATGAAACCACCTGGACACAGCTGAAGAGCCAAGGAAGAAAATTCAGCCACTGAGAAGAAACTGGTCCAAGTTAATGCTGTTCAGGTCTAATCGTGTTAATGTAGTGACTCCACGGCTATTTGTTTCAAATCAGCAATATAAACAAACTCTTTCTCCTCTGCTGCCTTTTTGAGGTGTGAGTGTGTGTGGATGTTTTTGAAGCTAGAAATAAGCTCAACAGAAAAGAATCTATTTTTCAGGGAACATGTGCACCCCTGTAAAATACATTGTCCTAGCCATGCCAGTGCATGCTTCATAATCTTTCCTAGAAGCAATATACAAACTGCCATTATAAGAATTTTAAGAAACAGAAAATAATTGCTGTAGCGTATTGCCTTCTGGCAGTCATGGCACACCCACACAAATCAGGCCACACGCAAGGATTTCTTTATTCCTTTCCGTGATGCACATGTAAACAGTCACATGGGGAAGACTAAGAGATTTCATGGGAAGGAATCAAAACAAAGGCAAATGAAATCCTGCTTGCATGGTTCCCCATACCACAGTATGCCAGGACATGCACATTGTTTGCAGTCAAATAAACTTTTTGACTTTTGAGCACTTGAATAATTCCTTTTCTACATTTGCTGGTTTTCTGAGAATCTGATCAGGTTTTCCTTTCTTTGATAATCCCATGCCACAGGACATCACACTGATTTTGGAATTACCCCCAGGATGGCTCAGTTTCAGTAGGTCAGAAGGGCCAGAGAGACCACGTAAATTCTTTCTTGTTTCTAGCCAATAAACTAGCTATTCCCAGAATTCAGCAGGAGAAAGAGGAAGCTTCGGCTGCCATGTGATTAACCGTGGCTTCTACAGGGATGGCTCATGCTTTTTGCTGGCATAGGCTTTGGCTTCACACATTCCAGTAACTGAATATTTTATAACACATTTGCAATAAAATTCAATCTAATATATCTTTTATAAAGATTTTGCTGGGGCTTTTTAATCCCCTTAGTTTAACGTATCTGCTGGATCAGATTCCATTGATTACAGTTTCTCATGGAGCTAAATCAAAATTGATGATCCAAGATAGTCATTATGCCTCATTCCAGTCAGCTTTAAACTTAGCATCGGACATCACAAAACAGGTGCTGCATGAAACAAAAGTATTCGGATCCCTTCACCTTTTTCACATTTTGTTATGTTCCAGCCTTATGCTAAAATATTTTAAATTAAATGTTTCCCTCATCAACAACAACAACAACATTTATTTATATAGCACATTTTCATACAAAAAGTAGCTCAAAGTGCTTTACATAATGAAGAAAATAAAAATAAAAGACAAAATAAGAAATTAAAATAAGGCAACATTAGTTAAACATAGAAAAGGAGTAAGGTCCGATGGCCAGGGTGGACAGAAAAAACAAAAAAAAAACTCCAGAAAGCTGGAGAAAAAAAATAAAATCTGTAGGGGTTCCAGGCCATGAGACCGCCCAGACCCCTCTGGGCATTCTACCTAACATAAATGAAATAGTCCTTTTTTTAGTTAGGGTTCTCACGGAGTTACTTGATGCTGATGGTCATACAGACTTCTGGCTTTTAATCCATCCATCATTTTTGGAACATCATGGTACTTAGAGTAGATGGCGGTGGTGCAAGGCACCACCAAAAGGACACCGGAAAAGAAAACAGAAGAGAGAGTAGGGGTTAGTACAGATTTTAGAGCCACCATGAATAGTTATTATAATGAATTGGATATGCAGAGTATCAGGATTAAATTACAGTGAAGTTATGAGAAGGCCATGTTAAAGTAATGTGTTTTCAGCAGTTTTTTAAAGTGCTCCACTGTATTAGCCTGGCGAATTCCTATTGGCAGGCTATTCCAGATTTTAGGTGCATAACAGCAGAAGGCCACCTCACCACTTCTTTTAAGTTTTGCTCTTGGAATTCTAAGGAGACACTCAGTTGAGGATCTGAGGTTGTGATTTGAAATATAAGACGTCAGACATTCCGATATATAGGATGGGGCGAGATTATTTAAGGCTTTATAAACCATAAGCAAAATTTTAAAGTCAATCCTGAATGACACAGGTAACCATTGTAGTGACATCAAAACTGGAGAGATGTGCTCGGATTTTCTTTTCCTGGTAAGGATTCTAGCAGCTGCATTCTGCATTAGTTGCAAACGATTTATGTCTTTTTTGGGTAGTCCTGAGAGGAGTGAGTTACAGTAATCTAGTCGACTGAAAACAAACGCATGAACTAATTTCTCAGCATCTTTCAATGATATAAGATGTCTAACTTTTGCTATGTTTCTTAAGTCGCATTAATCAGATCACTAGGACAGCATTTTTTTCACTTAGATAGATAGATAGATAGATAGATAGATAGATAGATAGATAGATAGATAGATAGATAGATAGATAGATAGATAGATAGATAGATAGATAAAGTATCTATCTATCTATCTATCTATCTATCTATCTATCTATCTATCTATCTATCTATCTATCTATCTATCTATCTATCTATCTATCTATCTATCTATCTATCTATCTATCTATCTATCTAAGTGAAAAAATGCTGTCCTAGTGATCTGATTAATATGCGATTTAAAATTTAGATTACAGTCAACAGTTACCCCTAAGCTTTTTACCTCAGTTTTGACTTTTAATCCTAATGCTTCCAGTTTATTTCTAATAGCCTCATTGTATCCATTATTGCCAATTACCAAGATTTCAGTTACCAAGATTTTCAAGCAGCCCTCAGCACCCCAGAATGACAAACCAAAAACAGAACTTTAGAAATTTTTGAAAATTTATTTCAAATAAAAAACTGAAATATCACATTGACATAAAGATTCAGACCCAGGATTAATCTGGCTCAGGTGCATCCCATTCAATTAATCATCATTAAGCTGTTTCTTCGCCTTGTTTGGAGTCCACTTGTGATCAATTCAGTTGACTTGACATGATTAGGTAAGGTACACACCCAATTATAGAAGGTCCTAAACCTGAAAATGTATATCACAGCAAAAACCAAGACATAAGGCCAAAGGAATTGCCTGCAGAGCTTAGAGACAGGATTTTGTTGAGGTGCAGATTTGGGGAATTCTACAACATTGATGGTTCCCAAGAGTACAGTGACCTCCATAATTCTTATATGGAAGAAGTTTGGAACAAACATGACTCTTCGTGCAGCTGGCTGCCTGGCCAAACTGATCAATCGTGAGAGAAGGGCCCTTTTAAGAGATGTGACCAAGAACCTGATGGTTACTCTTGCTGAGCTCCTGAGAACCTGTGTGCAGATGGAAGAAACGTCCAGAAGGACAACCACCACTGCATTACTCCACTAATGTGTTCTTAACAGCATAGAGGCCAGACAAGTTATGAAAGCCCACCTGGGGTTTTCAAAAAGGCAACTCAAGGACTCTGGCACTGTGAGAAACAAAATACTCTGGTCTGATCAAACTAGGGTTGGACTGTTTGACCAAAACTCTGAATGTCATGTCTATAGGAAACCTAGCATCGCTCCTCATCTGTGCAATACCATTCCAGCTGTAAAGAATAGTGGTTGTAGCATCCTGCTATGAGGTTGTTTTTAAGCAGCAGGGACTGGGGGGATAAACAGGGTGGAAAGAAAGCTGAGCAGAGCAAATTGCAAAGATATCCTTAATGAAAACCTGCTCCAAGGCACTCTAGACCTCAGACTGGGCTGAAAGTATACCTTCTAACAGGACAATGACCCTAAGCACAAAACAAAGTGGTCTATGGTCAACTCTGTGAATGCTCTTAAGTGTCTCAGCCAGAGCCCAGACTTGAGCTCAACTGAACATCTTTGGAAAGAATGTAAAATAGCCGTCCACCAATTGTCTCCATGCAACCTGATAGAGCTTGAGAGGATCTGCAGAGAGAAAATCCAGGTAAGTAAAGGTCTGACTACTTGTGTCAATGTGATATTTCAGTTTTTTATTTTTAATAAATCTGCAAAAATTCCTAAAATGCAATTTGCTTTGTCATTCTGGGTTACTGAATGTTGTTTGATGAGAGAAAAAATTAATCGAAATGATTTTAGCACAGGATTGTAACAAAATAAAATGTGTAAAAAGTGAAGAAGGCTCTGTAAAATCCCCCAATGGAAGAAGAAGAAGAAAAAACTCTCTTCATCACTCACAAAAAAGCACACAAATCATAAGATCATTAGAATCAATTTGCTTGAAGAAAAACCTCTGTGACTATTTTTTTATTTTGATTTTGATATATGTTATTAATCCCCAAGGGGAAAGCTACTTTTTCTACATTTTTATTAAAAAATCTGAAATAGTGTACCTTTGTGCATAAAGTCTCTATTTTATAACCCCAGCGGCTGATTACATTAGATACAGAAACCCAACAAAATCAGATTAATTTATATCAATAGCGAAAGTATTGTGATAGGTTCAATATTTTGAGTTTGAATTTTCAGCTGATTTATTTGTTTTCAGTAACATGATTTTCCCACTTTATGAGCAGTCATACTGAATCATAATTGTTAAATATATATGTTATGATGCTGACAACTTTGCTGAATTTTACAGCAAACAAACTGGCATTGGGCTGGTGTAGGTCCAGTGTGGGCAAACATATTGGCCCTATGTGGCCAGCTAAAAATGACTCAATTGGGATTTGCACAATTGGGGCAGCATTGGCCCCAAATCACTGGCCTAGTGTGGACAAACAGAGAGACAGGCCAAATTTGGCCAAGAACCTGAAAAAAGCCAATACCTTATCAGTCCATCCATCCATTTTCTATACCTGCTCATCCAGGGGAGGGTTGCGTAGCACCTGGAGCCTATCCCAGCAAGCAGTGGGTGCACGCAATTTAGCATCACCCGTCCATCTAACCTGCAAGATTTTGAAGTGTGGAACGAAACCGAGTACCCGGAAGAAACCAACATGGACATGGGGAAAATATGCAAGCACCATACAAGGAGGACACAGGACATGAACTCTGATCTCCTTACTGTGAGGCAACAGTGCTACCACTGCACCATCCCTTAATGGTCCTTTATTTGAAACATTTTTTTAGCATTTAGTTGTTTTTCTATCAATGACATTATGTGTAATTAATGAAGATTTACAATTTATCTTTTTTATCCTTCCTGCTTTTGAGTTTTGACTATGATTTTTTATCACATTTGGGAGTTTGACACACATAAGAAATATGTCAGATAAGAGGAGATAATTCAGTCCATCAAGTCTGTTTGTTTAGCAAATAGCTACGCTGTCTCAGTATCTCATCCAGCTACTTCTTAAAAGTTGTCAGCGTTTCTGCTTCAACTACATATCTCAGCAGTTTGCTCCAGATTCCAACAGCTCTTTGAGTAAAGAAGTGTTTCCTGGCTTCAGTCCTAAATGCTCTTCCCCTTAACGTTCACTAGTGTCCTCAAATATATAATTCATTTTTAAGATGAAAGAATTCTACTGGATCTACTTTATCAATGCCTGTAAGGATTTTGAAGACCTGCCTCATTAGTTTGTTTTATACGATAATTAGCTTTGTACACCCTAGCGTTGGGAATGGATTTTGTGTTTTGGTTGTTATGCTCTTCTGAATCAGACGTTCGATTTTGTTTTTTGCCTTTTGATTCTGTGAAATCAGTAGATGGATTGGGAGAGCATGGGGGGGTCACGAGGTCGTTGAAAAGGGGTGTGTGGCATTCCCGATATCTTTGAAAAAAGGATGAAGGTCCATGTCTCCAGAGTCCTGGTGTTTCCTGTTTTTCTATATGGTTGCGAGACATGGATGCTATCCAGTGACCTGAGACAAAGCCTGGACTCCTTCAGTACTGTGTCTCTTCGGAGAATCCTTGGGTGCTGCTGGTTTGACTTTGTGTTGAATGAGTGATTGCTCACAGAGTCCCAAATGAGGCATATTCCTGGCATCGTCAGGGAGTGTCATTTACAGCACTGCAACCATGTGGAGCATTTCCCCGATGGTTATCTGGTTCACAGGATCCTCATTGTTGAGGACCCAAGTGGCTGGACCAGGCCAAGGTGACACCCACGTAACACCTGGCTGCAGTAGATAGATGGTCATTTCCAGGGGGTGGGACTGGACCGAGTGTCTGCCTTGGGGGTTGCCAACTAGTATCCTAAGCTGTTGTGTCATGTGGTGCGTGCAGCAACGCACTGTACCAGTACATGCTCCCTAACTCGACCTGATCTGACCTGATTCTGGTCACTCGTTCTTGTTTTGGCTTCTCTAGTATTCTGACCCTTACTTGTCTTTTAGACCATGATTTCTAATTTCTCAATCATCTCCTGGTTCTTTTATGTTCACAGTAATTCCAGGCACCCTGCATGTCAAAACTGGTACAAGGTGTGTACCAACAATAGACAGAGACTCTTTCATACCTATTTAACTCAAATAAAACTAATTTAAGGTCTCCAATTAACCTCAGATGGACCAAAGGAAAAAACCCACACAGCCATGTGGTGAACATACAGACTGTGATACATATAGCCAGGGTTTTCTAGTCTGGCAGGACCATAGATAGATAGATAGATAGATAGATAGATAGATAGATAGATAGATAGATAGATAGATAGATAGATAGATAGATAGATAGATAGATAGATAGATAGATAGATAGATAGATAGATAGATAGATAGATAGATAGATAGATAGATAGATAGATAGATAGATAGATAGATAGATAGATAGATAGATAGATACTTTATTAATCCCAGGGGGAAATTCACATACTCCAGCAGCAAAAATATTAAATTAAAGAGTAATAAAAAATGCAGGTAAAAAACAGACAATAACTTGAATAATGTTCAACGTTTACCCCCTCTGGTGGAATTGAAGAGTCGCATAGTTTGGGGGAGGAATGATCTTCTCAGTCTGTCAGTGGAGCAGGACAGTGACAGCAGTCTGTCGCTGAAACTGCTCCTCTGTCTGGAGATGACACTGTTTAATGGATGTAGTGGATTCTCCATAATTGATAGGAGCCTGCTGAGTGCCTGTTGTTCTGCTACGGATGTCAAACCGTCCAGCTCTATGCCAACAATAGAGCCTGCCTTCCTCACCAGTTTGTCCAGGCGTGAGGCATCCTTCTTCTTAATGCTGCCTCCCCAGCACACCACTGCGTAGAAGAGGGCACTCGCCACAACCATCTGATAGAATGAGAATACATTTCTGGGGACAACCTATTGAAAAGTGAGTCATGAATAGCATCAAAATCTTGAGCTGCAACGATTACACCCATAGGGCTTCTTCCTAAAACACCCATCTCCAATTTCTCTAGTCAGTGTATTTTAAAACACCGTCAGCATTTCCGGGAGAGAGCAAAAGATACTGAAGAAAACACTTGTCTGAGAGAAAATACAAAGCTAAAATTGCTGTTAATCATTTCATGAGCTCAGTAGCACAAGGTAACTGAAGCATAATAATTAATTTGCATGTTGTAATGAGCACTGCAACAGTGGAGACCGACACACAGGCACAGAGCACCACAGCTAATGGGCTTCACACATTTGAGAACTGCCTCTTTCTGCTACAATATCTGTCTGTCACTTTAATTATTGCATTACTATATAACATAACAACAGCAAACTGAGTTTAGAAAAGCATTGTGGTCTAAAGATATACAACATGTTAAAATGCTGCGACTATTTTGTCACAGCATGTTTGTATTTCTAATTAAACAGCAATGTTACATTTCTTTAGTCATTCTTTAGACGTTCAGTCAGAAGGTGAACATTGTGCAGCCTACTGGTGCAGTTAGGCAGATTTGTTGATTCAGGTGTTTTAAGAACTGAAATCTGCATCTCCCTTGACTCTTTGTTACCAACTCTCTTAAAGGCAGTCATTTTGAAGGAGTGTGACACATTGTTTACTTCAAAAGCATATTTTGCTGTTCATATTTTCATGAATATAGATACCAATTCTTTGAAGCTTACATCGACTCCTACGCTTTCGTCAAAATGCTGAACAACAAAGAGCACACACAGCACCTACGGCAACATATTTTTTACATTTATCACTTGTCCATTGATGCCATCAAATGGAAAAGCGTTTCATCTGAGGCTACAGAAAGGTTTTTCCCTTGCAACAGGTTATGTTTATTTTTAAAATGTGTAATGTGCTCTCTGCACATGTGACGGGTCATGACCGTAATTCATTCCAAAACTCTGGTCATAACCCGATTTGGTCGTGACCCGAAGTAATTTCCCCCATAGGATTGTATGTAAATACAATTAATCTGTTCCAGACCATACGAACTGTATGTAAATATATTTTTTAAAGATTTTTAAACACAAATATAGTTAATTATATACCATAGAATGCACAGCGTAATAGTAAACTAAATGTAAAAACATTGATAACACTGAGAAAACCTTGAACAGAGAAAAGTAACATTTCAAAAGTTCACACTACAGCCTTATGAACCGCTCGGTAAAAACACTTTTTTTTAAAGAGTTTTAAGCACAGGGAAAAAAAATGAACATTTGAAAAATCCGTAATTTAATAAACAACCAAGAAAAGTAACATTGCAACAATGCACGCTACGAACCGATCGCTGTAAACAGAAGTGAAGTGGAGGTTAAAATCTAATAGAAAAAAGTCTTCATTAAATACAACGAGGTTAAAACAATGCTCGAATCAGTCTCTTTAAAAACAAGCCCGGTGCATTCTTTAACTGCCTTCTCGGCCCTATGCGGCCAGCCCTCTCTCTCTCGCACGCGTATGTGTGTGTGTCTTTCTGTCTCACGCTCGCGTGTGTGTGTGTCTCTGTTTCGAGTGGGTGTGTCTCTCTCTCTCGAGTGTGTGTGTGCGTGTGTGTCTCTCTCTCGCGCCTCTCTGTGTGTGTCTGTCTGTTTGTCTCTCACTCGCACGCTGTCTCGCTCGCTCACTCTCTCGCTCGCTGTACAGGGAATGCATAGGGAGAGACTGAACACATGCGGAAATCATCGGCCCGCACAAACCGAAAGGGAAACTGGCTTGTTCGTATACGGAGTGTGTGGTCATGAACAGATGCAAAAGTTTGGCAAACTTTTTGGTCGTAACCCGATTTGTACGTGTTCAGAGACATTCGTGAGCCGGTTTTTAAGGACACTTTTCAATTGTAGATGGTTCATTGTAAACAGAATCTTGCATACTGTATGTTGGTCCAGGTTACATAGAGAACCTCTGATCTTTGCAGTTCAAAATCACTGCCCCTGCTTTGAGTGCTGCCTTCATTAGGTGTTGGATTGGTTTAGAAATTTGACACTCAGTTAGCCGTCTAATTGTTCCTGCTCAGTTTTAAGGAAAATTCACTCATAGTGGTCTCCAGACATATATATTATACATCTGGCTTCAGCGAGACGAGGGTTTCCTAATGTTTTGAAACAACGCCACTGTGACACCACTGGATCATCCAAATCCTGCCCTGTGTCTCATTTTGTCACTGAAACAATTGCACAGAATGAGCAGCAATGATATAAATACTAAGGATGCGGTGTCTTTTGAAGTATCAAGAAAGAATGACTATTTAAACATACAGAATATGTCTGTAAGGCTGTGCTGTCTCTGACAAAATATATTCCACCAGTTTCAGTCAGTTTGTCTAACAGTTATTTCCTTCAGTAATAATGAATACCTTGCTCCTTTTTCAGATTTTTTGATATCTCTTAGTTTGGTTTCTATAATATGAATTGGATTGTCTGGATTGTAAAGTAATAGATGCATATAGTGTAGTATGCAATATCTTGCTGAAACCAATAACCTTGGTTATTAAAACTGTACATATCTCCTCCTGGAAACCCATAGCTGTACTCAGAGTATTCGCCTTCTGGTAACTTTAGATTTATCTGAGTTGTTGTTTCTCATCCAGTTTTGGGACTAACCATGGTGCTGTACTTCTTGTACCCAACTTATAATTTTGTTCTGCATTGTTGGTTAACTTTGTATTTTCTAATCACTCATATTGTATGTATTATGGATTGCTTTTGTAAGATGCCTTAGATAATTGTATCTGCTAAAACAAGAATAGTAACAAAAACAAAGTTATTTTTGCTTTAAAAGGAAAGTTTAAACCCCAAAACAAGGACTGCCTGTGTGCCATTGGCATGCTCTCTACATGAGCTCCCTTTGAGCACTTTGATTTTCTGTCACATCTCATTGACGTCTATGTGAGGTTTACTCTAAACTGGTCTGATGTGAGTGAGGGTGGGAGTGTGTGTGGAAGTCCTGTTTGTGATTTCCATCATCCTTGTGCTATATGCTGCCAAGACAAACTCCAGTTTCCTTTATTTCTGAACTGCATGCATGGATTAGAAAAGGCATGGATGAATCAGTGAGGATGGAGAACACAGTTGGATGTTGCACACAACTAAAATTCATACAGTTCTCAAAAACATACTATACAGTCAAAAGTATGTGGGCACCCCTCAGGATTATTGTGTCCAGGTGTTTCAACCACATCAGTTGATAACAAGTGTATACAGCTAAACACATGGCCATGCAACCTCCATTGACAAATACTGGAAGGAGCATGGGTCGTACTGAAGAGCTCAGTGACTTTAAACCTGGCACTGTAATAGGATGCTGCCTTTCCCACGAGTCAGTATGTGAAATTTCTTCTCTACTAGATCTGCTTAGTCAACTGTAGGTGTTATTGTTCTTAAGTGGAAACATCTAGAAGCAACAACAGCTCAGCCATGAAGTGGTTGACCACACAGACTCACAGAGCAGGGCTGCCGAGTGCCTGATGAAGTTCAGAGCATGTAAAAATCTATTCTCTGTTGCATCATTCTCAACAGAGTTCCAAACTGCTTCTGGAAGCAAAACCTGCACAAGAAGTGTGTATTGGGGTGTATCAGGAGCTTCATGAAAATGGTTTCCATGGCCAGGCAGCTTCACAAAAGCCTAAGACCCTAAAAGCCTAAGATTACTATATGCAATGCTAAGTGTTGGCTGGAGTGGTGCAAAGCATGTCAGCATTGGACTCTGAAGCAGCAGAAACCTGCTGTTTGGAGTGATGAATCACGTTTCACTGTCTGGCAGTCTGAACAATGAATCTGGGTTTGCCAAATTCCAGGAGAGTGCTACAATACAATACAATACAATACAATTTATTTTTGTTTAGCCCAAAAACACACAAGAAATGCAACAATTGGCTTTAACAGGCCCTGCCTCTTGACAGCCCCTCAGCCTTGACTCTCTAAGAAGACAAGGAAAAACTCCCAAAAAACCCTTGTAGAGAAAAAATGGAAGAAACCTAGGGAAAGGCAGTTCAAAAAGAGACCCCTTTCCAGGTAGGTTGGGTGTGCAGTGGGTGTCAAAAAGAAGGGGGTCAATACAATATAATACACAGAACAGAACAGAAGTAGTCCTCAAAACAGTATAAAAATAAAAATATTACAAGTAGAATTTAACAGATGATATCACATAATATGATTTGGGTTTGTTTAGAGTCCTGGAAACCATTCCACGGCTGAAACAGCGCTGGGCCAGCAAATCCGATGAAAGGACTCATCTACCCAATGATTCCTGCGATCCTCCATCAGGGATGACTTTACCTTAGGCAGGCAAAACAACTTGGCAGGTAGGCCGTGGCACCAAGTACCACATTTCAGTACCGAGAAGAGAATCAGAATATGTGAGGGTTAGTAACAAATTATACTGTAACTATCATGTTACTTATGTTTTAGTGCTAATGCCTAACAACAGAGGTGCAGTCTGTGCTGCTAATCAGCAGCTCTAGTCAGAATATGCTAAACTGAAGCAGTGAGTCTTCAGCCGGGATTTAAAAGCTGAGACTGAAGAGGCATCTCTTATAGTAGCAGGCAGACCAGTCCACAGTTTAGGGGCCCTGTAACTAAAATCTTGACCTTCCACTGTTATTTTATTAATTCTTGGAATCATAAGCAGACCGGTTATTTTGAGATCTTAATGTGCGCTCTGGTTTGTAAGTCATGATAAGTTCAGACAAGTAAGCCGGACCTTGGCCATGTAAGGCTTTATATGTTAAAAGGAGGATTTTGAAAGTCGCCCTAAACTTAACCGGGAGCCAGTGTAAGGATTTAAGAACTGGAGTTATGTGTTCGTATTTTCTTATTCTTGTAATAATTCTTGCAGAAGCATTTTGGATTAACTGGAGGCAGTATCAAGAACAATTTGAAAATATTTGGACTGCATAATGCCTACTGTAAAATTTAGTGGAGGAGGGATAATGGTCTGTTACTGTTTTTCAGGGTTCTGTACCGGTAACAGTGAAAGTTAAGGTTAATACTAAAGCATATACAGATATTTAGACCAGTGTTTCTTAAACTATGTGTCGAGTCATGGACATTGGTCAGCACATGATTGTGTTGTAAATTGGTCAAGCACAAAATCTTTGCTGATAGGTATATACAACATGTCATTGGTGCCTCAAAGAGAGCTTCATTTCTGTGGCTCTGAAATATAATAAGTATTCCCCAAATCCCTTCCCACACCCCATTAAACACTAGATAGATAGATAGATAGATAGATAGATAGATAGATAGATAGATAGATAGATAGATAGATAGATAGATAGATAGATAGATAGATAGATAGATAGATAGATAGATAGATAGATAGATAGATAGATAGATAGATAGATAGATAGATAGATAGATAGATAGATAGATAGATTAGTCCAAAGGGGAAATCAGAACATCACATAAGATTGAGGGAGAGTAAGATATTGTAAATATTTAAATAATAAAGCTAATAAAGCCCACAAACACCCAAAAAAGAAGAGAGAGAGAGAGCTAAGTCTAAGAAGACTGACAGCAAAGAACATGAATAAGAAAGGTGTAGAAAGGAGGTACTGGCACAGATTGTGAGTTGAAGGGTCAGCGGGACTATATAACATAAAATTCATATAAAATGATTGTAAACAGTACCTTCACAAGTTTCATCTTACAAATAGTTGGACACCATTCAACACAGTTATATTCCTTTCCTTCCATTCCACCCAGAAAAGCCATTTCCACCTGCTCCTGACTCCATCTCTTTGAGTGAGGTGAGATGGCTCCATTTTTACTAGACTTGGGAGAACTTCTGGTGCCACAGAATTGTCCAACAGAAGTACTTCCTGGTCAAATGGAAGCTGCACAAAACAGGAAGGTCCTTGCCTAGCAGAGCCCTCTGGCTGCACCCAAGGACCCTGACAAGGCTGCCCTGTTGAGAGTGTTTAAACTGGGACCAAGCCAGAGGACACTGCTAGCTCTCGTACTGGGGGATGAATACTTGATAGAGTGTCTCCCCTTGTCCATCCATTATCTTTTCAACCTGACTAGAAAAAGAACCGAACACCATGAAAACTGGGTTGCACGTCCATCTTTGCTGCTAGGCAAAGAACTGTTCTCCATCCAAGTCAGGATATACAGTATATGGGGCCGTGGCAATATTGTACACTAAATTCACTTTCACTGGCCTTGAAGAGCTGATTGGAGTTTCACTGCATGTTCCCCTTTACGCCATGCATCGAGTAATTCTGCTGCAGAAGTGCAAAGAAGATTTTGTAGTTTTATGAGCTTGGTAAGTAAGAATTCCTTCTCATCTCATTATTTTAAAGTGGCTCAATAAATGTCTGTCAACTGCTGTTATGAATCACATGTTTGTTTGACCACTGAGAACTGTAAGAACACCAGAACATATTAAAAAAGTGAGACAAGCAGTAGGCTTTTAGCACAATGTCAGTCAATAAAGTAACATTTCAGACTGGGTTTGATTTATCCCATCACCCATTAAATATTGAATTTTGTTTTACTCAGTTAATTGAAGAGTTAAATGTTAAGCAATTTGTGAACTCATTTAGAGAAATCCACAGATTACTGAAAGAGGTTCCAGCTGCACAGTGGCCCTGCTTTGAATAAGTAGGTTTAGTAACTGGATACTGCGGTGGGCTGGCGACCTGCCCGGGGATTTGTTCCTGCCTTGCACCCTGTGTTGGCTGGGATTGGCTCCAGCAGACCCCTGTGACCCTGTGTTAGGATATGGCAGGTTGGAGAATGGATGGATGAATGGATGAGTAACTGGCTAGACAGAGTATTGCTTTAACATTGCATTTGTTTCCCACTTTTCTCTTTTGATAATATTCATGTAAGAAATATACTTGAAAGGAAATAGAAATAGTTACTTTTATTACTGTATATGGCCACAATTACTTGTCTATAAGTGGCTCTGTTGTCATTATGATAGTAACCCTGTTCATGGTGCCCCGGCACAACACTGATCTTCCAATTTGGGTCATCAGATTAAAAAGTTTAAGAACCCTTATTGTCTAATTATGCACTTACCGGCTGTGTGGCAAAAGTGGAGAGTACCATTTTCTGTTCCAAATAGCCAGGTCCACAATGACAAGATTTTGATGAGTCTGGTGTGGAGAAACATGAGTGGCCTGCATAGAACCCTGACCTCAACCCTATCTAATACTTTTGGGATAAACTGGAACACTGATTGCAAGCCAGCTCTTCTCGTCCAACAGCTCATAAATATTCTTTTTGCTGAATGGGCACAAACTTCCACAGACAGTCTCCAAAATCTTATGGAAAGCCTTCCCAAAAAAGTGGAGGCTGTTAGAGCCTTCATGGCTTTGGCAAAGGATGTTCAAAAAGGTCATATACACTGCAAAAAATGCATATACAAATACTAGAAATAAAAATCTTTAAATGGGAGATGTTTTGCTTTTATTTAGCAAAAATATTTTCAAATGGAGTAAGCAAAATTTACTTGAAAAGATTTCTTAAAGTAAGCTTAAAAAATTGTATTAAAAATTTTGGATTATTCAATAATTCTTACAATAACGAAAACAAGATTTAATGTCACGATATAAATACTTTTCACTTGCTTTAGATTTAATTTTTTGCAGTGTAGGAATGCTGGTAAGGTGTCCACAAACTTTAGGCCATATAGTGTAATTTGCAATTTCACTCCCAGCAATTATGGTAAATATGACACTTTGACACACAATGACCAGCAGAGAGAGAGGCACCACAGGCTTAATGGCAGTAGTCAGAGTTCAGTGGTGCAATGAGACCAATGAACCAAGCTGACATGCGATGGCCGGAGACAAGGTTAAATGACACAACAAACCACACGTATGAAAAAAGCAGTCAGCTTTACAAAAAGAAAGTTAGAAGAAATAACAATGAATTGAAGTCAACAGACTGAATCACTCTGTTCAATTTATCATGTTCTTGTATTTCTTAACTTGTAGCACACTCTGTTTTTTTATACATAAAATTGCACAATAATAGACAGCCTTCTTATTTTAAGCTTTTTTTCTACTAATGACTTGTCAAGTTTTTTAAAATGTTTTTCTTCCTGGCTTGCTTTTTCATGTCAGTTTATGCCAGGAACTTATTTGCGTATAGTATTTTTTTACTTCCCTTTTTCTGTTCAATGCCCTGCATGCATTGATGTAAAGGTGTTCTAAAAATTAGATTAGATTTTACTGAAAGTAATTACAACATGGGATACAGTTTCTGTGTTCTTCACTATGTTTCATAGCTTCTATGTTTCACAGTCCAATCCATTATTTTCTAACCAAGTAGTACTATAAAGAATGATAAAATGCTCTGTGCTGTGGAGCACCAGAGCCTATTCCAGCAGCACTGAAAGGCAGAAACCAAACCTGGAATGAATTCTAGTCCAACATAAAACTCACTCTCCAGCACACCCAAACTGAAACTCACTCTCACCCTGGGCCAATTTGGAATTGGCAATCAAGCCAACACCTCTGAGATGTGGGACAATGACCAGAGAACCTGGACAAAAATGTACACAGACACAATGACATTTTGCAGATTTTGGGAGCTGGCTGTGCTAACCACTGCACCACCACATTATCTAAAGGTAAGCATTCATTGTCAACACATTCATTTACTGAAACCTGTTTTTTCCAGTTCAGAGTCACAAGGGGCAAGAACATCATGTTAAAAACACTTGTGATAAGTATTGCTCAGAGTCCCAATGGACCTCACCATGCTCTCCTTGTTCTCACAAGTATGGAGTGAAAATGGACAACACCCTTAGTATTTTAAAGCAAATAGAATTAAAAGGTGTACACATCAAAGTTTGTATTTTATATTGTGCCATGTTTAAAGTAGCTGCTACCACTGGCCATCAGATTTTAGAGGAGTGTGTATCAGCATTCTTTGGGGCTTTTAACAAGTACATAGGTGATGCAACTGTGTCAAAGATCATCAGTGCCCATGCAAATCAGAAACCGTGGATGGCATTAGTAGTATGGGCACTGCTAAAAATCCTTAATGCTGCTTTTAGATCAGGTGAAAAGGTAGCCTTCAGGACAATGAGGACAAACCTATCTTGAGGCATCAAAGCAGCAAAGCAAGTACAGCAAGAAAATTCAGAGCCACTTTTAGGACACAAGAGACACACAGCGTAAGTGGCAGGGAATCCAGGCTTTCACAGACTTTAAGACCACACCACCTGTCTGTTATAAAGAGCATACCTTCCAGGTGTTCTACTAACTTTTACGGATTGCTTAATACCTTGAACAACATACCTGCTGGGAAGTTCATCCCTGCTCAACAGGAACACGTACTGTGTTTCTCCATAGTTGTCGTAAGAAGACAACCTGGCCGAGTACTCAGGGAATGTACCAACTAACTGATGGGTATCTTTTTGTTTTCCTGAGGCAGGTGGTTGTCCCCAAGTGCTTCAAAACCACCATCATAGTTGTGCCAAAGAAATCTTCAGACTCTTGCTTCTGTGTCTACTACCCTATAACACTTACATCATTCATCATGAAGTGATTTGAGAGGCAAGTCTTGGGTCACGAGAAAGCCAGACTTCCCACATCACCCACATCACCCACATCTCATGACTAACAATGCCGTACAATATACTCCCAATCTGGTCCTCTCCCATCTGGATAAAAAAATACTTATGCTAAAATGCTATTCCTAGACTTCAGTTCAGCATTCAGTACCATCACCCTTCAGAAGCTCATAGGGAAGACAAGTCTGCAAAGCTATACAATAACACTTTCTTATGCAACTGAATCCTGGACTTCCTGACAGAGAGACACCAGAGAGTCTGCAGTGCTAATACCATCTCCAGTACCATCACCCTGTGTACTGATGCCCCACTCCAGGGCTGCATACTCAGCACACTCCTGCTCATTTTGCTGACTCATGACTTTATGGCTGTGTACAACTCTTACATCTTTCACTATGTTTGCTGATGACACAACAGTGGCAAGTCTCATCTGATATGGGGATAAGTCATTGTACAGAACGGAGATGCCACAACTGGCAGTCTAGTGCAAGTGCAAAAATCTGTCTTTCAATTGTCGACAAGACAAAAGAGATGGTTAAATTGTCGACAAGACAAAGAGATGGTTGTTGACTTCACGAAGGCTCATGCTGCCCACATTCCTCTGCTCTTCGAGGGATCTGTGGTGGAACTGGCCAATAGCACAGAATTCCTTGGTATAAAACTAGCAACTGACCTTGCCTGAACAATTTACACCACCTTCAAAGCCAAGATGGTGCAGCAGCATTTCCATTTCCTTTGGTGATTGAGTAAGACAAGCCTTCCACCCCTCATTCTCACCACATTCTACAGGGGCGTCATCGAGAACATTCTGACCAGCTGCATCACTGTCTGGTTTGGGAACTGCAGCATCTCTGAACACAAAATTCAATATTGGGTAGTGCACACAACAGAAAAGATCACTGGGACCTCTCTACCCTCCATTAAAGACATCTTTATTAAGCACTATATCTACAAAGCCTACAGTATTGTAAAGGGCTACTCCCAATCCTGGTCTCTTTGTCCCACTTCCATCTGGTAGAAGGTATTGTAGCATTTGGACCAGTTCTGGCAGGTTCTGCAACAGCTTCTGCTCCTTGGCCATCCTCCTCCCCTCAAATCCTCTCCTAGTAGTCTATCTACAGTATATCCAGGACTTCTGTTAATACTGTTGTCTTTATCATTAGATGAAGGTATCTTTAAATTATTTATTGCCATATATTTCAAATTATTACTATTTACATATTATTTATTCACTTATCTGTTAGAGTACAGCAGAGTTTTTTTTACTTGTCCTGTGTTATGATATATACAGTGTGTACTATTTGTGTATATGTTTTACTGCAGTCCTGCAGAGCATTATTTTGTGCCACTGCAAGCTGCAATACTATGTATGGATGATATGACAATAAAGACACTTGACATGACAGCATGCACTGTCACAGGTTAATGACATTCAACGGGTCTTGATTGGGATTTCATCCTTGTAACCTGCCCCATACTCTGTGTGTTCATATGAAATGTAATCATTTACTTCATGAGGTAGAAGTACAGGTGCTGGTCATAAAATTAGAATATCATGACAAAGTTGATTTATTTCAGTAATTCCATTCAAAAAGTGAAACTTGTATATTAGATTCATTCATTACACACAGACTGATGTATTTCAAATGTTTATTTCTTTTAATGTTGATTATTATAACGGACAACTAATGAAAGTCCCAAATTCAGTATCTCTGAAAATTAGAATATTGTGAAAAAGTTCAATATTGAAGACACCTGGTGCCACACTCTAATCAGCTAATTAACTCAAAACACCTGCAAAAGCCTTTAAATGGTCTCTCAGTCTAGTTCTGTAGGCTACACAATCATGGGGAAGACTGCTGACTTGACAGTTGTCCAAAAGACGACCATTGACACCTTGCACAAGGAGGGCAAGACACAAAAGGTCATTGCTAAAGAGGCTGGCTGTTCACAGAGCTCTGTGTCCAAGCACATTCATAGAGAGGCGAAGGGAAGGACAAGATGTGGTAGAAAAAAGTGTACAAGCAATAGGGATAACTGCACCCTGGAGAGGATTGTGAAACAAAATACATTCAAAAATGTGGGGGAGATTCACAAAGAGTGGACTGCAGCTGGAGTCAGTGCTTCAAGAACCACCACGCACAGACGTATGCAAGACATAGGTTTCAGCTGTCGCATTCCTTGTGTCAAGCCACTCTTGAACAAGAGACAGCGTCAGAAGCGTCTCGCCTGGGCTAAAGACAAAAAGGACTGGACTGCTGCTTTCTGATGAAAGTAAATTTTGTATTTCCTTTGGAAATCAAGGTCCCAGAGTCTGGAGGAAGAGAGGAGAGGCACAGAATCCACGTTGCGTAAGGTCCAGTGTAAAGTTTCCACAGTCAGTGATGGTTTGGGGTGCCATGTCATCTGCTGGTGTTGGTCCATTGTGTTTTCTGAGGTCCAAGGTCAACACAGCCGTCTACCAGGAAGTTTTAGAGCACTCCATGCTTCCTGCTGCTGACGAACTTTATGGAGATGCAGATTTCATTTTCCAACAGGACCTGGCACCTGCACACAGTGCCAAAGCTACCAGTACCTTGTTTAAGGACCATGGTATCCCTGTTCTTGATTGGCCAGCAAACTCGCCTGACCATAACCCCATAGAAAATCTATGGGGTATTGTGAAAAGGAAGATGCAATACGCCAGACCCAACAATTCAGAAGAGCTGAAGGCCACTATCAGAGCAGCATGGGCTCTCATGACACCTGAGCAGTCCCACAGACTGATCGACTCCATGCCACGCCGCATTGCTGCAGTAATCCAGGCCAAAGGAGCCCCAACTAAATATTGAGTGCTGTACATGCTCATACTTTTCATGTTCATACCTTTCAGTTGGCCAACATTTCTAAAAATCCTTTTTTTGCATTGGTCTTAATTGATATTCTAATTTTCTGAGATACCGAATTTGGGACTTTAATTAGTTGTCAGTTATAATCATCAACATTAAAAGAAATAAACATTTGAAATACATCAGTCTGTGTGTAATGAATGAATCTAATATACAAGTTTCACTTTTTGAATGGAATTACTGAAATAAATCAACTTTGTCATGATATTCTAATTTTATGACCAGCACCTGTATATAATAAACAACAATAATTGTGTCAGATATGTGAAATATAAAAATGCATGCTTCAGTTTAAATGTGTAAACTCTAAATATCCCATAGAGGGCTAGAAATCTAGGAAAAGATTGAAAATCAAAAATAACATAATTTTCATAATTACTGACCTTGAAATAAAATAATCTAAAAAGATATCCCACACTCTTATGTTTGAAATTTGTATTTTTTAACTTACTGGGAGTGGCTCTTAGAGGGCTAGGACTGCTAGTAAAGAATCAAATATAAAACATATTTTTATCGTATTTATGATCAGCAATCTTGAAATAGCATTAAACGACACTCCATGTGCCTATATTATTGATTCTCATTTTATTTGAAATTTTATGAAAATAAGTGTGTTTGACCCTATGCATCCTATTAGGGGATGAGTCCCTGGGGTCAGTTGATGTGGCATGCACAAATTCAAGTTATTCTGATCACTTATGACACCTATTGGTTTCCTCTTTAGATAGATAGATAGATAGATAGATAGATAGATAGATAGATAGATAGATAGATAGATAGATAGATAGATAGATAGATAGATAGATAGATAGATACTTTATTAATCCCAATGGGAAATTCACATTCTTCAGCAGCAGCATACTGATACAATAAATAATATTAAATTAAAGAATGATAATAATACAGGTGAAAAAAAAAACAAAAAAAACCAGACAATAACTATGTATAATGTTAAATATTAACGTTTACCCCCCCTGGTGGAATTAAAGAGTCGCATAGTTTGGGGGAGGAACGATCTCCTCAATCTGTCTGTGGAGCAGGACAGTGACAGCAGTCTGTCGCTGAAGCTGCTCTTCTGTCTGGAGATGACATTATTTAGTGGATGCAGTGGATTCTCCATAATTGATAGGAGCCTGCTGAGCGCCCTTCGCTCTGCCACAGATGTTAAACTGTCCAGCTCCATGCCAACAATAGAGCCTGCCTTCCTCACCAGTTTGTCCAGGCGTGAGGCGTCTTTCCTCTTAATGCTGCCTCCCCAGCACACCACTGCGTAGAAGAGGGCGCTCGCCACAACTGTTTGATAGAACATCTGCAGCATCTTATTGCAGATGTTGAAGGAAGCCAGCCTTCTAAGGAAGTATAACCGGCTTTATCATAAGGGTGTCATTTTCTGCACAAAATATAGTCTAAAATACCCAAAAATGAGTATTTTTCAGGCAACCAGAGGACTAAAAATAAAAGGGCACCCCGCAAAACCTGATGTCTTGCATAACTTGACATCAAGACGAGTCGAACAGAATGTCATATGTGGGGATTTTCTTGTTCCAGCAATGAGTCGGGAGGAAAAAGCTGAAGTGATGTCAAAGCATTCATAAGTAATTCTTATGAACAAAATATGGTTCTTTTTTGCGTACTTTTTTACAGTTATGTCTACCTTAACTCTTGAGATTTCGTGGGCATTGATACATAGCATACATAGTCCCATGAAGCAGGCAGTTCCAATGCATTTTTAAATATGCGTATATATATTAAACTGAGAAACTGAGAGGGGCACAGGAGTTAAGTATACTGTCAGGATACGACCAGACCGCCAAAATATTGGCCCATAAAACGTAGGCATGGGAGAATGTTGCAGATTTTACCTATTCAAAATGGCCGATGCAAACCAACGTCTCTTCTTTGCCGCTCTAGGCAGCGAATTGTCTCTCAGTGGTGCTGAAAGAGTGCGGGAAGACCTGTAGGGCGGAGTCATAAGCCGTGTGATAGCTCCTGTCGTAAACAGAAGATGGTATTAGCGGAAATCGGAACCGAAAAAGTACGCAGCTGATGGAGCGGGAAGGAAAAAAAGAAGCAAAATATCAAAGTAGGTAATATGAGAAATGCTCGGCCCGCCCTGTTTCGTGTAGCCAGCAATGAAGGACAGAAAACTACTGGGACTTTCCGGAAGGTAAGCAGAAGAGGCAGTCTCGCGCGGTTTATTTTTATTTTGTTTCAGTACTAAATCTTTTCAAGTTTTCCCCCATCGTTTGATTGTTTTCATTTGCTTCAGCATTTGAGAGGTATTTGGAACATAGGAAGGCTGCTGTAATGGATGAGTTTTTATAAATGCTACAATTTTTATAATGATATTAAAATTCTGCAAAATACATTCTGTACATTCGTCATATCCGAAATATTACATTAAAAATGAATAACTTAAATTTAAGTGAAAACGATTTACGGGTTACGTTTTGATAATTTTTTGTTTTGAGAGTACCGGTTTCTCCGGTTGGCTATGTGTATGCTTAGCGCATGCGTGTTGCTGTCCGGCTAATCGAGTGTGTTTTGTGCCGTATTGAGTGTGTAGTAAGACGATAAAAAAAGCGTGCTTTAAATTATTATTTTAGCTGGATTCTAGTTTAAACGGGCCTGATTTTAAAGCATTTCTCATGGGATGAAGAGTTCATACTATACATTCAGGATCGCTATCCAAATGAATATAACATAAGCACTGTAGGTGTGATAACTACTGTGTATAATCCTGTATTCTTTGTTTAAAACACGTGTGCAGTACATTAGGTGTAGACTTATGCGTCCATCCATTTATTTTCTAAACCCATTGTAACTACACTGACTTGAGTGAATCCGTTGCAAGTCACACATTTGTTCACATCAGGACGATTTTGAGATGCTGTTGCACTTTAATACATGTACATGTTTTTGGATTGTTGGGAACTCCGGGTTTGAGGACACTAGAATGAACTGTAACGCTCCATACTAGTATCCAAGCTGTAAACTGAACCATGGTGCAAGCGCTAAATGGTGGGATGCTAATTAATAGTACTGTGCACTGTCCTATTCCTCACAGTGCATAAAATAAGAATCTTTCCATCCAAAGTAACCAGTTACATACCAAGTTCTTATAGTTTCTAATACAGATCAGTGAATGCAATTTTTATTTTTTGAGCTCAACCAAGTCAAGTAGATTTTAGTTACTATTTCTGTTATTATTCAATGATTGTAGGGGTCACATAATAATATATGATAAACACACCTCCAACACTTATTTTCTCTGTGTTAACTTTCAAAGTATTATGCATTTATATAATAAAAGTTTATCTTTGTGCAAAAACATGTTTACAAGAATTACCAATTTAACATTTTATGATTTTTGTGTCAGACAACATAGCTCATAATGAATGAAATGCCATCAGTTTTTTTTAACATAAAAAATATTTTTGGGTGGAATATTCCTTTAAATTTTTTTGTAAATGTTATTTTTCCCATGTGGTTTGTTGTGCTGGCCAAATAAAAATTTTAATCTCATTTCTTCTTGCAGAACCAAGCTACTAAGTAAATATTCAAATAGTACTTCTAACCTACATTTGAATATAAGTTCAACTACTTGTACATTTGTATTTAATGTACCTTTGTGTGCTTTATTATTAATAATATTTTTGCTTTTTTTGCTCGTGGTGCATCTGCCAAACATGCAGCACATATAATTTGGCGTACTGTTGTAGTCTTCACAAAAACTTGATTTTCTGTTCATGGAAAAGTGACATGATTGTATTATCGTGATATTTCTCTCTGCTTGCCCTTTACCTGTTTTCTTCTGGGATAAATGTACTCATCATGTTGGTCTGTTATCACACCTTAAGATTAACACACACATACATAGATATACGCATACACTCAGACCCTAACCACAACAGTACTGTATGAAAGACGTTCACACATGCACGTTATTCCCTAAGCACTTTAACCTACACAAGTACAGTATGAATAAGACAGACACAGTCTGCTTTCCCTAGTACTCCAAGAGACTTACTTATCATAGGCATGAACAATGTGTGATGTCTTAGATATATCTCAGTTCATCATAGGCATGAACAATGTGTGATGTCTTAGATATATCTCGATTTATCATAGGCACGAACAATGTCTTAGAAATATCTCAGACATTAATATTCCTTTTGGTCTTCAAGAATATATACGAACATACAAAGGCTCAACATTGTTGGCTATAGGCCAGTTATCAACCAATGAATGTCTTACTTTAACGCACTATTCATTATTGGACAGAGCTCTTTATCCTCCGCTCGATAAACCTTGCAGCTTGGATCGTATGGCACTTCTTCACTGCTCCAGGTGCTCAAAAAATGTAAATTATTACTTCAGTCACTTTAGGTATGATAACAAAGTATAGAAAGTTAAAAGCCATGGTATTTATTAAAGAACAGCAATACCAGTAGAAAGACAATGTGGATAGCAAAGTCTGGAGATATATAGTCTTTAGGAAAAACTTGTGAAAATTTAAAGGTGTCAAAGATGAATGTTCCAGGTTGGCGTTGATTTAGCAATTGATATTCATGGAATGCTTTAGCTGACAATCAGATGAAAATGACCGGAAGTTACTGGTGCCCTCTTCTGATGTCACTCTGTCCTCATCTGATGTTGCTCACTTGTCGTCGTTTAGTCCGTCATATTTCCATGGGTATTTTGCAACACATGATTCTTACATACACCTGACTGGCTGGCTGTCAATATGATGGATGAATTTGCCTAAACTCTTAACTCTGTTTGAGTACTTCTGTTTCCCAAACAAAGTTTTTGATGTTTTAAGAACTTTCCTGTCCCAAGCTGTTAACCAATTTAGTCCTAGGTGCAACAGATGAGTGCTTTGATTACAAGTACAATTCAGGAAAACTGGATGCTTTGATGTCCTGCCTTCTTCAGTGTTAAATTTAGTATTTGTTTTAAAAGTGATATATTTTGTTAACTGTCCTTTTAAGATTAAGTTCATTTTTGTTTGTGTGAGCAAAAAATAAAATATAAAATCCAAGTCACTACAATGATCAAATAGAAAAGTGAAAATGGGACACTTCACATGCCTGTAATGCATTTACAAAACCCATACAAAATTGCTCATGATTACTTAAACACATTAAATGGACAAGTTACTTTAGTCCCCTAAACTCTTCCTCCCTGCTTCAGCCGTCTGCTGTGATATTGTGCCTTTTTAGCTCTTGGGTGCAAAAAATGATGTCAGTGCCCATCTATATTTTGTTTAACCAATGAATGTTTAAGTTAAGGCATGTTTAGTATATATTCACATTTCACAAAGGGACTTACTGAATGCGTTAAATGTTGCATTGTAATCAGTTTAAGTATTACAATCACATTATATTTTATATTTTCTACACACTTTCATTAACATGACCTTAAAAATCCTGATACTAAGTTAAAAAAAAAAATACACAGCAAAAGTTTGAAACAACTCTCAAGAAGTATAGCTTATAGTTGTGGAAGATAGATCATGTGTGCAGTACAGCCTGATTTGATAAATTTGTACAGTGGAGCACTGGTGGTCAAAAAATAACATGCAGTATTAAACTAAATGGGATCCACCCCCCACCTTTATAATGGTGATTTCTAAAGACATTATTGTAATAAAAGAAATATAAGGAAAATGGCATTGGCCAAGTTTTTACAATCTGTTGTTAGAACATCTGTTAACCAAAAAGAAGTGTGATAGAAAAATCTGTGTATTTTATGCATGACGATACAAACTAACAGTAAAACAAATCTAAAAATGCTGATTGTGAAAACGATGGGCAAAGCACGTACAAAAAATAGAAGTAATGCAAGTATTGCATGTCTGGTGTAACACGATGCAGAAGTTAGTGTGAGGTAAAAATATTAAAGGACCATTCTTTTACAATCAAATGTCAGTATTTGCTTTCAAATAAGAATTTTTCGTATAGATTTGAATTATATTTGAATAGTGATATTTATTCTGACAGCCCTTCTACTTAGCAAAGCTACATTAGTGACATGATCAGTGTCAACTTGTGTTTATTCATTGTTAAAAATCAAACCGTATGCTCTAGATGAGCCACTAGAAATAATAAAATACATTATGGGTTCTAGATGAACTGAAAGAAAATTATTAACTATTTAGAAAATGGGGACAAAAACGGGGCAGTAATATGAGCCATGGAGAATTGTAAGTGCATTTGTAATGTTGGCTGTTGAATCAATACAATGAAAAGTGAGTACTGAAGTAATTTTAAAATGGGCAAAATTGATACTTATTTATGATGCTTTTGACAAACCTAGTTCCTGGTAGTACTCATTAACAAAGTAAGAAATTGTAGGGAAAGTGCAGAAAGCGTATTGCAGCCTTCTGAATCTTATTGTACCAACTATTTAAATTTGGAGGTATAGATTCTTACTTTGTCAGCTTGGTATTTGTTTATATTTCATGCGTCATGTTGTATATCATGTCTTACTTCCAATATTAAGATATATTATTATATTTGCCATTACTTGACACAAAATAATTTTTCTAAATGAAAATTAAAATAAGAATAAAAAAAATATAAACAGAAAATAGTACTGTTATTATTGTGGAAGAAATTAAATTGGAAATCTATTAAAGAAAGGTCTTAGTTGAGGACAAAATTTCTATTTGAGTCAGGAATCGGGTAGGAAGAAACTTGTTCATTGCGTCTTTTATTTTCTCTTCAGCAAATGCTTGTAGAGGGAGCAGTGTACTAAGGGACAGTGCCCTAGAAGAGGCTGCCAGCAAAATGGTCACAGAACAGAGACGGAGTCAATCTTAAAGATCACTGAATTTGTATAACAGTTCTAAATTAATCTTGACATTTACTCTGATCGGTTAAAAGACGTGAGATGTTTCAGAAGAGCGCATGGCCAGCTTACAAAATAGAAATTTCACTATATTTTTGGTCCTTAAGAAGCATTGGAAAGTATTGTACGTTCCTGTATATATGACATCTGTAAGTCTTACTTGGGTACATTATAATCAGCCAATGTCTCGAACCATTACCCAGAACTTTTTTGTTCTTTGGTGTTCATTTGACATTTATCTTGTTTCCTGATATGCCTGAACAAGTTTCTGACATTTATTTACCCTTTTATCTACTTCTAAGATAGATGCAATGTTTTAATTTGGAAAGCATACAAAACACTTTATGTGCGATAACTATATTACCACTAAATGACTGTGATTTTTTTCTTCCACATTATTTACTATGTTGTAAATGCACTGAATAACTGACATGCACACATGTTAAGATGAATTACCAGGTTAACGCAAAAACCTAGTTTCTTAACCTCCTTAGCGTTAGCTGTAAAAATAGTGCTAAAAGCGTTAGTCCCAAATGTCATTCGGGCTGTGGTATAGGCACATCTTGAATAAGCATTAGACCCAAGGATTACGTGGGCTGTAAAAGTGCAAACAGCGTTCGTGCCAAGCATTAATCGGGTAACGGTATAGGCATGTTTTCCATAAGCGTCAGGCATGAGCATTGCCCAGGTAATGATGTAGATGCGCCTTCTCCTAGACTTAAAATGGCCTCTCATAAGAAACATTTTTCAGCCCAGGTGTTGCATGCTGTTGACAGTGATACGAACAGTGATGTTGAGGAGCCTCTCATTAGCAGTCATGCCGAAGTGAAACTGAAACGTACAGTGAAACCAAAAGTAATTCTGATGAATTCTAAAGTGATGCTCATTCCACAGCTGGTATTTCAAGGCCCTATTTTGTCCTTTTTAAGAAATGGCTTTCGTACTGCCACTCGCACTGTCAAACCTGCAACACAAAGACATTCTTCTTCACAGTAGAAACTAAGACTTGCTTTTTTCGACTACTGTTCAGCTGTGTTTGAACCTGTTGTGCTCCTCAGAAACTTGTCTTCTGATTGGATTGTGCTTTTGGGTCTGTCAGATCTCTTCCTATCAGAGTTTCTTTCAGTTTCCAATTGCCTTTTGGTTTTTTTTTTTTGGCAATTTCTCTAAATGAAAGGCATGTACTTCTAAGGGTAATAATGCACTGTCTTGATTCATTTGTTAGTTGCCGTGTTCTTGCCATTATCACTGAAATTTACAGCTTTCTAGGGTGTACAGTAGAGGGTGTAGTAATACAGTCTGTTCCAACTCTGCTTTAACACAGGGTTTTTAAGTAATCAACAAAAGTTTAGAAGCCTACGCAAATTGTTTGCATCAACTTGTAAGGCTTAATTTATTTACTTTAGTTTCTGCAAAACATCTGTAGTTTGTAACCTATTAGTTGTTCCCTGAAGAAGGTCCATTTGTAATATTCTAAAATTTCATTTTTTTTCTTTTTTCAGTTTTTGCTAACTAAAACTTTAAATTTAAACCACTGGCAGTTTACTGCTTACCTTTTTTTCACTACTTTAGGTCACTATTGCATTTGAACTGATTAAATTTGACGTGAAACTGAAAAAACTGAGGTGTTCTAAGACTTTTGACTGGTAGTGTATATCCTTAGTAAGAAGTTAAAACATGTAATAAATATATCTCACTTAATGCTTGGTTTGTGCAAATAGGCATTGCTCTACTCCAGTAAAACTGAAAAATGTTTGTCTGTGCCCATCGCAATTTCCAGAGTAAACCGTAAACAATCCATGAATTGACAGCATAACCTAGTTTTGATCCTCATAGATAGATGCCCGCTGCATACTCATGATTTTGAAACCGATTTACTTAAATGTCAAAAACAACTCTGAATATGTAAGCAAAACCTGATGTGTCAGAAGGCATATACTGTATCTGAAGCTTTATTGTTACAGTGCATCCAGAAAGTATTTGCAGCGCATCACTTTTTCTACCTTTTGTTATGTTACAGCCTTATTCCAAAATGGATTAAATTCATTTTTTTCCTCAGAATTCTGCACACAACACCCCATAATGACAACATGAAAAACGTTTACTTGAGGTTTTTGCAAATTTATTAAAAATAAAAAAAACTGAGAAATCACATGTACATAAGTATTCACAGCCTTTGCTCAATACTTTGTTGATGCACCTTTGGCAGCAATTACAGCCTCAAGTCTTGTTGAATATGGTGCCACAATCTTGGCACACCTATCCTTGGCCAGTTTCGCCCATTCCTCTTTGCAGCACCTCTCAGGCTCCATCAGGTTGGATGGGAAGCGTTGGTGCACAGCCATTTTAAGATCTCGCCAGAGAAGTTCAATCGGATTCAAGTCTGGGCTCTGGCTGGGCCACTCAAGGACATTCACAGAGTTGTCCTGAAGCCACTCCTTTTGATATCTTGGCTGTGTGCTTAGGGTCGTTGTCCTGCTGAAAGATGAACCGTCGCCCCAGTCTGAGGTCAAGAGCGCTGTGGAGCAGGTTTTCATCCAGGATGTCTCTGTACATTGCTGCAGTCATCTTTCCCTTTGTCCTGACTAGTCTCCCAGTTCCTGCCGCTGAAAAACATCCCCACAGAATGATGCTGCCACCACCATGCTTCACTGTAGGGATGGTATTGGCCTGGTGATGAGCGGTGCCTGGTTTTCTCCAAACGTGATGCCTGGCATTCAAACCAAAGAGTTCAATCTTTGTCTCATCAGACCAGAGAATTTTCTTTCTCATGGTCTGAGAGTCCTTCAGGTGCCTTTTGGCAAACTCCAGGTGGGCTGCCATGTGCCTTTTACTAAGGAGTGGCTTCCGCCTGGCCACTCTACCATATAGGCCTGATTGGTGGTTTGCTGCAGAGATGGTTGTCCTTCTGGAAGGTTCTCCTCTCTCCACAGAGGACTTCTGGAGCTCTGACAGAGTGACCATCGGGTTCTTGGTCATCTCCCTGACTAAGGCCCTTCTCCCCCGATAGCCTATTTTAGATGGCTGGCCAGCTCTAGGAAGAGTCCTAGTGGTTTTGAACTTCTTCCACTTATGGATGATGGAGGTCACTGTGCTCATTGGGACCTTCAAAGCAGCAGAAGTTTTTCTGTAACCTTCCCCAGATATGTACCTCGAGACAATGTACCTTTGACTTCATGCTTGGTTTGTGCTCTGACATGAACTGTCAACTGTGGGACCTTATATAGACAGGTGTGTGCCTTTCCAAATCATGTCCAATCAACTGAATTTACCACAGGTGGACTCCAATTAAGCTGCAGAAACATCTCAAGGATGATCAGGGGAAACAGGATGCACCTGAGCTCAATTTCGAGCTTCATGGCAAAGGCTGTGAATACTTATGTACATGTGCTTTCTCAATTTTTTTATTTTTAATAAATTTGCAAAAACCTCAAGTAAACTTTCTTCACGTTGTCATTATGGGGTGTTGTGTGTAGAATTCTGAGGAAAAAATGAATTTAATCTATTTTGGAATAAGGCTGTAACATAACAAAATGTGGAAAAAGTGATGCGCTGTGAATACTTTCCGGATGCACTGTATATCTAGAGTCAATCACTCATTGTTAGGCTGGATAGATGACCGCTTGTATACTGTCCATGACTTAACAGATGCCTACACACTAGAGCTGTTTGAAGTAGCCCAGTGTCTTATTGCTGTGTGCCCCCCCCCCATGTATTATGTTATATATGTTAAATGTTATTGCATACTGAATCACATTTACTTAACAAGCCCAGTACTGCTAGAAAACTAGGACATTGATTTATTTTGTCTTTATTGGATACTAGCCAACCCGCGGCGTAGCATACGCCGCATAATCACGCTGCTTTTTTAATGATTTTTAAGCACAAGGAAAAAAATTAACATTTGAAAAATCCGTAATTTAATAAACCACCAAGAAAAGTAACATTGCAACAATGCACGCTATGAACCAACCTACAATCTTCGCTCAGTACGCACTGCCTGCTCATGTGCCCGCCCCCAACTCCTCACCTGAGTCTCTGTCGTCTGTGTACAGTCCACATGCACCTGTGAGTCACGTTGACTGTTCATTTTCCAAACACCGCCTCAGTCGCTTTTGTTTCTGCTACAGTCCACATGCACCTCTGAGCCACGTTGTCTTTTCATTGTTCTTTGTGGTTCCGGCTGCTTTTCTATATATAATCCACCAAGTCACCCGACCATGGTAGTAGTGAGGGGGGTGGGGGTGTGTACAAAGGGCAGGGATGTAATCAGTGTAAGCGTATGACCCACACTTACTGGGAATTCTTTGTTCATGGGGAACAATTGCAAGCCCCGGTCTCCAGCACGAATGGGGTTCAACGGCTTACCCATGTTTCTCGGCGCCGGGTAGACACACGTTGTTCCATTCAGTGTAGTGCGCGTGCAGTACCGGACATCCAAGGGCATCACAGACCTGTTAATGCTCAATCTCACGTGGCTGAAAGCCACTTGTCCCTCTAAGAAGTTGGACGCTGACCGTTCTTGGGTCGCGTAACTATTTAGCTGGTGGGAGTCTCGTTTGTTTTCTGAATTAACCAGACAAATCGCTCCACCAACTAAGAACGGCCATGCACCACCACCCACAGAATCGAGAAAGAGCTATCAATCTGTCAATCCTCTTTGTGTCCGGACCGGGTGAGGTTTCCCGTGTTGAGTCAAATTAAGCGAAAGGCTCCACACCTGGTGGTGCCCTTCCGTCAATTCCTTTAAGTTTCAAAGACTTTGGTTACCCGGTTGGCCACTTGGCGGGTCATTATATCTTTTCATTATATCTTCCATTAATCCTGAGAGATTCAAAGATTAACAGGGCAATGAATGCACTATGTGTTGAATTCCATTGTTGTAATTAGCTCATTTCACTTGCTAAACAAATGAAAATAAAATGACAGTAATGCAGTTCCCACCAAACATGAACATTGAATAATTCACACAAAAGAAAATAACAAAGGCTGCTGTTTTTATTCCTGCTAGTAGTAATTTAGTATAACAGCAGAAGCTACATGAAATGGACAGATGATTTTCTTGAAGCGTAATGTGAATTACTGCTTAGTGTAGTTATTTGACCACTGACAAAGTACAAGTATTTATTTACAGGGCTGTAGTGAAGTAGGTGAATAATATGTTTCGCAGTAAGTCCCTGCAGGGTTAGTCTGCTATTACAGTATACAGAGGACAGTGCAAACCTTGTGGGACTTTGCTTAGAAGAGACCAGTTTTTCTTTAGCAGTGGGTGGACTTACTGCAGGTACCACACATGTCTGGATGGCATCCTCATATTGAGTAATGTGTTTTATTTTTATATGGTGTACTGCATGAATTGACATCCAGGGAATTCAACAGCTGTGCTAATTCTACCTGTTCTAAACTCTTCCTCTGCTGGTGATCCTTGCTCTGTTCTTTTCATGCTCATCAATGCCAGGCAGCATGGGTGGAGTCAATGCAATTAAGTTTAGAAAGAGCAATGGAAGTTTTACAGATTTTATTTAAAATTCTGAATAAGTTGTGGAAGATTAAAGTGCTGAGCATTGTGTTTTTGATTTTTGCATTTCTATTTTTTTTTTTTTTTTTAAATATCGAATTTAAATGAAAATTTGACATTACCCAACCATGTAGTCAATTTAATTTTTATAGTCTAACTAGCTGATTACCCAGTGGCTTTGCTCACTGAGTGCAAGGGAAAAAATAAAATGTAGTCTATAAGTTCTTAAATGTTAATGTTTTACTGTTTAATAAGTAAAGATACATTGAGCACTACTGGAGTGGTTTCGGGTAAACTACATTTTAAAGGCGGTATAACACAACAGGTAAGTAGTACTAACAGCAGCTAAAATGTATTTGGATCATCTCTCGGTAGTAGATCCCTTGTGAAAGGCGCTACACGACCGCTGTGGTATAGAAATGACATTTTCTATGTGATCATCCAAATTTCTGCCTGACAACCTTGCACTACGTACCTGTGATTTAAGAGAAAAATAATTCTGATAAATGTGGACGCTGCCCTTCTGTGCTTAACGGGCAGAAGGTCCAAACAATTCCTAAGTCCAACACTTTACATGAAGAGGTCTGTACATCTTCTTAGATGTAAACTCTCCATCTTCTTAAAATAATTGATCACAAAAGCAACCTTGAATGTTGCAGGGTTTTAGTGACCTGAACTCACCTTAAGGGGACAGTAAGTAGTCGTGCAGGGCAATTTACAAACAGAGTCCTGCTTCGATGGCGCCGATTACTCTCTCCCAGGAGCCGACGGGGCACTTGAAGTGTCACAAACAGTGCGAGAAGAGAGTACGCTGCCCGAAACTGCGAAGCTCTCGACCTGGCGGAGCAGCCTGACATTCCGCGCCTCCCAGCGTCCACTTTGTTCTCACAACCCCTCACCGCTGAAGGCGGTCTCGTCTTCACATTGTTTACAGCTCGGCACTGTTAAAAAGTAGAAAGACGCAAAGCTGTTTTCCTCATCTCTTCTATTATCAAGTACTGGCAACTAAAAAAAAGTTACAATGTGGCATTTTCCGCGACAGTCACGTGGACGAATAAATAAAACTTCTCTGTCAGAACGTGCCTGGCGGCGGACGGCTCAGCGCTCTAGTCCAGAGAGGAGGGCTGGGAGAGGGCGATGCGGGGCGCACTTCTATGGGATAGATCGGCACGTTTGTGTTTACTTCTTTTCAATATCAGTAAAATAACTCTCGCACAAATAATAATTCGTAAAGACAATATAAAAATGACGTCCACAAACAAAGTGATTAGTTCCTGTATTATAATATATTCTGTGGTCATACATAATTTCCATTTCATACGTAATTTCCATATCATGTGGTCATACGTAATTTCCATTTCAAACGCAAAAAGAATTTTATATATATATAGATTCATTAAGCTCTTCACTTCCTGTGTTTCTCAGAAATTACTACTTTGGACTTGGAAGCTTATGCCGGTTTACTGTCCTATAATCTTTGGTTAAGATTTGTTTTTAGCAGGTAATATGTTACAGATCTGGAAGTTCTTTAAGAATGAAATAATAAAGCATTATAATACCTTTTTTAATACTGTGTTGTGAATATTAGAAATATTTAAAAATTGGAATTTCTAATTCTGTTTCATTTGCTCTGCCTTTTTAGTAATCAAGTTATTACAGATTTCTTCAGACCTAGCAATACTCCAGGTAAGTCGAGCTCTTCACTTTAGTGCCCCCATATTTCATTACCTGCATTAAGTCCAGGCCTTTATTCATATACATTGTAAAACTATTGCTGTTGCTTGCTTACTTTTGATAATTCATGATCTTGGTGCGTCAGAGTGTTAATTTGTCACATTAGTGAAACATGCAGGAATTTTGCTGCACTCGGTATGTATGACAGTAAATTTTAACTTAGAATTCAACCTGTTTCCAAGTCCATTTAGGTTAGGCAGAGTTTTTTTTTTTTTAAAGAAATGATTAATAGCCTAAAATGTAGTGTATTGATTAGAAGAGTTGTTGCATGAAATTAGATTTAAGGTATACAGAAGGTGTGGGATCACAAGTGAAAGCGGAGGCAATCATTAGATGAACCAGTGGTATTGACTGGAGATGACAGTAAAATTGAAGCTATAAACTGTGTATTGTGATTCTTTCCCTTGTTTACAAGTTTAGGGTGGTTAGGGAAAGAGTGAAATTAGGATGTGAATGGCTACAATGCGGCACCAGCACAAATTTGCTAGGCATAATGACAAAATGCTTGAAAATTTGTATGACTGCACCTTCTTGTGTACCATAATGTTCTATGAACACAGTCCACTAGAAAAAATAGAAAAACATTTCCAAACATATAGAGCATGTTAACAGATTGTCTTAGAGAATGAGTTCCTATGAGTTCTCGGGAGAACTGTGTGACCTTGGGTGTGATCTGAATGATTGAGTAGTTCTGAGGAACTGTTTGGATGGTTTCTTTAAGAAAATGTACACATTTTATGGCACTCCACCTTACCTTTTTCATACTAATAATGAATTAAAATATACATGTTTCAAAATAAAAGTAAAGGATAAAACAGATCGATTGGCTGATTTACTGAACTCTGGGTGACTTCACCCCTTTTTCTGGTTATGCATATCAAAGCAAATGATGAATGATGCAAATGCATTTGAACCCTGTTTGTATTTTAATAATTATAAGTATGCTATAACAATATGACTGACGAAAGTTTCTATGGTTGAAGGCTTTGGTATAGATCTGTAATTATATTGTATCTTTGTATTTGAAGTATTTTATCTATAGCCTATTATAACACACCTCCTTTATTGTACAATAGTGAATGATAGTAATGCATTACTGTATTATGAATTGTAAAAAGTATTGCTAATTCGCCTCTTACTCATTTTAGTTAAAGAGCGAGCTGTACTTGAGTCACCAAAACACTGTAACAATGAAGCAAAAGAAAGTAAGGATACAAGTCTTATATCATTGCCAAAGATGGCTTCCAAATGTACATCAAACAGAACCCCGGTAAAATCCAGAAGGAGACTTAGCTTGACGAAACAGACAACACCATCCAAGAGTCCCATCCTTGAAGCATTTGAGAAGACAGTTAAGCTACAGAAAACTGAACCCATGGACTGTAAAGTTGCAAATGTCACTTACAAGTACTCAATGCCTTGTGTAGTAGTGAAAAAGCTATTCGTGACCGACCCCCTAACAACTGTCAAGGTTGAAAAAAATGATTCTGTTGCTGTTTGCCTTTCAAATAAGAAGGAGGAGGTTTCCAAACCTAGTCATGCTGCACTGCACAGAAATAAAAACAATAAAAACACAGGAAGTGAATTGGCTAATGGGGATAGCACAAGAAAAAACTCATTTGGCACCAAGGACAATAACTTTTCTTGTGTAAAGACTAGACGTTCTTCTGATTTAAGATTTTTGGAAACCTCGGATAAAAGCTCCAGGAAACAGCTGCAAGGTTCACAGAGTTCAACATTTCAGGTTTCACTGAAATCGTATTTAAAAGAGAGGGAACAGAGGAAGAAAAAGCAAGAACAGAAGCATCGTGATAGAGCAAATTCATGTTCTCCTCACTCTTTAAACAGCTTCTGCATTTCAAATGTAAGTTCCGCTATGACTAATTTTTCAAATGTTTTAATACAAATCCAGCATTGTGCAGTTTATGACAGTGACAGATGTTTGAAAAATATTTTGTTTAATCTACAGTAGGTGCTATTGCCTGCATTTCATAGCTGGCTTATATGTTTGTGTCCTTTTGCGCTGACAAAATTTGTGCATACTTAGTTCACTATGAAAGATGATACTGGACTGAAACAGTGACAAAAATCAATCAAAATCTGGGAAATTTTCTTTTTAGCATATTATTTCAATGATGCTATTTTTTCCATAGGAAAATGCTTCCTGGGAAGACAACAAGATACATTCTAACTCATTGAAAACTGCAGGTAAATAAATCTTGATCCTTTTGGATTTCTAATATTCCAAAAGCATTAAATGTTTTGGATGTTGACTTTTGTTTTTAATTGAACTTCTTGACACTTGCATCTTTTTAAAATTAAGTTTTCTATGTTGTCATTTATTTTGGGAAGACAATTTTTTTATATTTCTGTTTTATGTTGGTTATATTTTTTAGGATTTCAGAAATTTCTGTCAAAATTTCAAAATCCTTTCCTTTTTAATTTCATGGCACTTTCTCATCTTTGTAACTGGCATTTGAAACATTTTTTCATGTGAATTGACCCAAAACTATTGTAAATTAACATTTGCAGTACTTTCAAGCTGACTTTAAAATGTCGAAACCACTACACCAGAAATGACAGTGCTATTTCACTGTGTACTTTAGTGTAAAAGAATACCTACAACGTTAGATTTTATAGTTTAATGTATTTTCGAGATGTTTACTTACCTTGGCAGTGACATTTCTATGAATTCAATAGACGGATTGAGAAAGCAAGGGGTGGTCATGAGGTCGCTGGAAAGGGGTTTGTGGCACTCCTGATATGTATGCAAAAGGACGAAATCTTTAAAGTCCTGGTGCTTCCTGTCTTGCTATATGGTTGCGAGACATGAATGCTATCCAGTGACTTGAGACAAAGACTGGACTCCTTCAGTATTGTCTCTTCAAAGTGGCCTTGGGTACTGCTGGTTTGACTTTGTGTCGAAGAGTGGTTGCTCATGGAATCACGAATGATGCACATTACCTGCATTGTGAGGGAGTGTCAGTCACAGCACTACGGCCATGTGGCGCGATTGCCTGAGGGTTATCCGGCTCGCAGGATCCTCTTTGTTGAGGACCCAAGTGGCTAGAACAGGCCAAGGGGAAGCCAATGTAACACCTGGCTGCAGCAGATAGATGGTCATTTCCAGAGGGTGGGATTGGACCGCATGTCTGTCTGGGGGATTGCCAACCAGGATCCCAAGCTGTTTCATCATGTGGTGGGTGCGGCAACGCACTGTACCATAGTGCATGCTTCCCAACCTGACCTGACCTAAATTGTATTTTACTGCATTCTACTTTCTCCTACCCTCACCAAGTCCTAATATGTAGGTGTAGCATAAATTAAAAAGTAAATTCTTTTATAATCTTCCTTGCATTCATCAGGTCATAGCGCTAATGTTAAGCAACCATAACCTGCTTTTTTGTTCTTAGATGCCGATGAGTAACATGATAATTAAATATTTAAGTGCAGAGACAATTGAGGAGCAGCTTTAAAAAACTTTTTATGTACAATGCAAAACAAATTCATCCTGAACTATAGAATTAGTAAGAAGTTAAAGAGAACTCCACCGTGGCTACATAAGAGCTGAAAATGAAACTGAAGGGGCAAAAGTTGTATAATGCATAAACAACCAATGTTTATGTGTGAAGAAGTCGGTAGTCTTTCAGCAGTTGCTGGGGCTATTAAGGAGGTACTCACTGATTTGGAAATTGTAGAAGGATGTGCTGCTTTAAATTAAGAAGTCAAAAGAAACAAATCATGAGGACTAGATAACATCACAGATGCCTGAGTGCTTAAGGAGACTGAGTATATATACAAACACAATTACTGAACTTTGGGCAAATTTCTAGATAGATATTTTATTTGTCCCTAAGGGGAAATTAAAACTTTAAAGAAGACAGGGAGAGGGATAAAACAAAGCAAAAAAAAAAACTTTGGAAATTAGCATGTCAGTCCATTATATAAAAAGGGTGATCAGGCTCATCTTAGTAACTACAGTATAGTCTAGTGCAGCTGTCTAAGATTGAAATAAGCAATTAAGGGTGGGGAACCTTAACAAGCGAGACCACTAAAATGAAGCATCAAAATGTCACTTGAGCAGTAAGTGGTTCTTCATCAGCAAAAATTGACTTCTCATTAAGAAACTGGGTTGGAACAAAAACCTGCAGCCACTGTGGCTCTCCAGAAACGACAATGCCCACCCCTGGTCTAGTGAGCTCAACATGCATCAGAGGTAAATTAGTAGAAGGAATTATTAAGGAAAAGTTTGAGCATGATATGTCAAGAATAGTTTTATTAGTAAGAAGTCAATGTTAGTTTAAATAGGCAGGGTCGTATTTCACTAATATGCTAGAATTCTATGCAGAAACTTCAAAACCCATATTCATTTATCTTAATTTTCTGCTTTGGATAAGGCATTATGTGAGAAGCTTGTTATCAGACTAGAGTTCAGGTTGCAGTGTGTTGATAGGTTCAAAATTGTATTGTATAGTCCCTTCTCTTTTTAATATGCTATGTAGATATTTTTAAAGATAAGCTGGTTCAATTTGCAGGTTATACTAAACTAGGTGGAATGAAACAAAGTCTAGAATCCAATTAATCATTACAGATTAGTCTGGACAAAATTCAGTGTTGAGGAAATATTTTGGAAGATAAAGTTAAGGTCAGGTAATACAATTAATTTTAAATTTGGAATATGAAAAGAACTAGGAGGCATAATGAACTCTATACATACCCAAACAGTGTACAGAAAATAATTCAGAACATGGACTATAGAGTATCTAAAGTAGGGGTGGCCGCTGAGGAGCTGAGGACTCTGTATGATTAGACTGCAGCATTATATGATAGTATTATAAACATGATTCAGTGTTGATTTAAAACTGCTACAGAGCACAATGCTGTAACTGCCTCATCTTAAAATGAACTTGAATAAATGTCTACCAACAAGAAACAGTAAACTTTAGTAATCCCATCATCTGTTGTTCTTTTCCTACCATGTTCTGAACAACTGCATACATTTAAAAAAATGTGCTTCTTTCTGTTTCATTGTGATTTAGATCTGTTACACTTAGTAACAATATGCAGGTGTGTAACAGCGTCTTCAGAAATAATTCAGCTTGTAACTGAGCTCTATGATCAGCATCAATTTGAATAATTCTATTTTGCCTGGTCAGGATAAAATTAACTTTCCCAGACACCCGTCATCCCTTCCCACCTCAGCTTTACTCTTCCCAGTAACAGCACATATCTCCTTTTAAACCAACCACTCATCATCTGACCCAGCAACTTCATTACGCTCATTTATATACACATGTTATTGTTTGTCATTTGAAGCAGTTGAGATTCACACGCATGTGCTTGGCAATGCTGTCTTCCCACTCTGCCCAAAGCTCCACCACAGACACACTGCCACACCTTGAGCCCAGGCACCAGCCATCTCCAATACATACATCTAGGCAACCACACCAGCAGACAAAATATCACCACTCCTCAGCAGAAAATTGCCACACATCACTGCACATCTCCCCAATCCTGTGAAAAAGACAACAAATTGCATCTGCCTTTCCACCTAGGTTTTTTTTTTGTCTTATTAGAAAGGGTTTGGCAACACTGTACACCCCTTCTGGGCCCATACAGTTCCCAGAAAAGTGTCTAAATAAAAATAAATGGTGGACAAGTATCTTTTGGAAATTCAACATGGCTAAACACAACCCATAATGTGACAGATTTATACCTAGACAAAACATGTAATCCAAATTAGATGAGAAGAAAATGCTTTAGTTGCTATCTTAGAGGAGATATTTAAAGTTTGGCTCAATAATAAAATTTGGCTCTCACCCCCCAACAGCCCCAGCATGCTCCTACTGCCTGATGATAATCATAGTCCCTGCTTGGGCAAGACCACAACATTTCAGATGAGATAAAAAAGGGTGAAAAAGGGGTTGTGTGTGTATTTCGTGGTCTATGATTTAGAAGGCTAATAGGATATTAGGTTACTGTATGTAGTTGTGATGGGCAGTATGGCCCAAAATTATCATGGTTACCTAATAGATCACATATAATCAATTTGCATATATATTTCAGACTGAATTTAGTTTAGATGCTTCTGTTGGCCAGTTTCCATAGGTTAACAGTGGTTAGTTCTACTGTGATGTATATTTTCATAATGACTACCTTAATCAACCCAAATAATAATAATAATTTATTTTATATAGCACCTTTTTTATGTGCTTAAAGCACTTCAGAGTTTCAAAATAAACAGCAGAAAAAGACTAAATCTTCAAAGAGTTATTCTTCCCAACTCTTTGCTTCACCATTGAACATAAACATGCAAGCCTAAACTAGACTTTAATATTGCCTTTCAAAAGATGTTTATTATCAGGAAGAAAATTATATAAAGAGAAACCAAAGAAAATGCACATTTCCATTGAGTTTCTCAAACAAACCCCACAGTACTGCCTATTAAAGAAAATTTTCACACTTGCCACACTACTGAAACTGAGCAATCTTGAGAAACATACCTTTTTAATTTTCAAAATCCTTTCTACAGAAATTTTATGTTGTTGGACAATTTTTAAAAATGATATTGTATTAAAGAAACGTTTATGTATAAAACAAAACATTTTTCATTGCCTTGCTTTCTAACCTTGAAGATGTAGCATTGAAACATACATTGATCAAAGAATGTTAAAATAATGCTTATTGTTGCCTGCATATAACTTTAAATATAAATAGTTTTCTCCTTCTTTTACAAAAAAAACTCTGTAGTGTCCCTTTTCCCTTAGTGTCCTACACAAGTGCTTATTTTGCTCAATGGTTAATCCAGGGCTACTTTATTATCATTATCATTGATGTTTGAAGTGGAACAAATGACCTCTGTACTCTGTGTTATTGGCTTCTTCAATGTTTGTAGGGGTGGGGTGAATGGTCCCACTTCAAAGTCTGAAGATGCAATTAAATCTAAAAATAATTTCTGGATGGGGAAGGGGAGGAACATCACATCACAAATGTATTCAGTTCATAATAATTACTTATGATTACTTTAAAATTGCTTCAGTATTTTTGTCTGGCACCTCCTTACTCGCCAGTATGAGAAAACCTCCCTATATGATATACTGTGCAACTTATGTTGATGTCTAGTAATACAATACGCTTTTTGGGGTTCCCTTATTTTTTGGCCGTATAGGCCTGAAAAACCCTACTTTTAGGTCATTTTGGACAATATTTTATGCAGGAAATTACACCCTTATTACATTAAACCAATAGGTGTTTTCATCAAAAATGGTCATTAAACTTGAAGTTGTGAATGCCACATTAACCGACCCCTGGGGTTCACCCCCTAATGAGATACAATGGGTCAAAATTACTCCTTTTCACAAAACTTGAAAAGAAATGGGGATTGGTAATATAGACTAATATGATCTTTTTTTTGATCCTTTATTAGGGATCTTGCCTTTTGTGGACCTCTACTAGAGGGTGAGAAATGATTCATTTCTGTTATGATCGAGAATATTCCATCCATCCATCCATTGTCTCCCGCCTATCCGAGGTCGGGTCGCGGGGGCAGCAGCTTGAGCAGAGATGCCCAGACTTCCCTCTCCCCGGCCACTTCTTCTAGCTCTTCCGGGAGAATCCCAAGGCGTTCCCAGGCCAGTCGAGAGACATAGTCCCTCCAACGTGTCCTGGGTCTTCCCCGGGGCCTCCTCCCGGTTAGACGTGCCCGGAACACCTCACCAGGGAGGCGTCCAGGAGGCATCCTGATCAGATGCCCGAGCCACCTCATCTGACTCCTCTCGATGCGGAGGAGCAGCGGCTCTACTCTGAGCCCCTCCCGGATGACTGAGCTTCTCACCCTATCTTTAAGGGAAAGCCCAGACACCCTGCGGAGGAAACTCATTTCAGCCGCTTGTATTCGCGATCTCGTTCTTTCGGTCACTACCCATAGTTCATGACCATAGGTGAGGGTAGGAACATAGATCGACTGGTAAATTGAGAGCTTCGCCTTGCGGCTCAGCTCCTTTTTCACCACGACAGACCGATGCAGAGCCCGCATTACTGCGGATGCCGCACCGATCCGCCTGTCGATCTCACGCTTCATTCTTCCCTCACTCGTGAACAAGACCCTGAGACACTTGAACTCCTCCACTTGGGGCAGGATCTCGCTACCAACCCTGAGAGGGCACTCCACCGTTTTCCGGCTGAGGACCATGGTCTCGGATTTGGAGGTGCTGATTCTCATCCCAGCCGCTTCACACTCGGCTGCGAACCGATCCAGAGAGAGCTGAAGATCACGGCCTGATGAAGCAAACAGGACAACATCATCTGCAAAAAGCAGTGACCCAATCCTGAGCCCACCAAACCGGATCCCCTCAACGCCCTGGCTGCGCCTAGAAATTCTGTCCATAAAAGTTATGAACAGAATTGGTGACAAAGGGCAGCCCTGGCGGAGTCCAACTCTCACTGGAAACGGATTCGACTTACTGCCGGCAATGCGGACCAGACTTTGGCACTGATCGTACAGGGACCGAACAGCCCTTATCAGGGGGGCCGGTACCCCATACTCTCGGAGTACCCCCCACAGGATTCCCCGAGGGACACGGTCGAATGCCTTTTCCAAGTCCACAAAACACATGTAGACTGGTTGGGCAAACTCCCATGCACCCTCCAGGACCCTGCTAAGGGTATAGAGCTGGTCCACTGTTCCGCGACCAGGACGAAAACCACACTGTTCCTCCTGAATCCGAGGCTCGACTATCTGACGGACCCTCCTCTCCAGGACCCCTGAATAGACTTTTCCAGGGAGGCTGAAGAGTGTGATCCCTCTGTAGTTGGAACACACCCTCTGATCCCCCTTCTTAAAGAGGGGGACTACCACCCCGGTCTGCCAATCCAGAGGCACTGTCCCTGATTTCCATGCGATGTTGCAGAGGCGTGTCAACCAAGACAGTCCTACAACATCCAGAGCCTTGAGGAACTCCGGGCGTATCTCATCCACCCCCGGGGCCCTGCCACCAAGGAGTTTTTTGACCACCTCGGTGACCTCAGTCCCAGAGATGGGGGAGCCCACCTCTGAGTCCCCAGGCTCTGCTTCCTCATTGGAAGGCATGTTAATGGGATTGAGGAGGTCTTCGAAGTACTCCCCCCACCGACCCACAACGTCCCAAGTCGAGATCAGCAGCGCACCATCCCCACCATATACAGTGTTGACACTGCACTGCTTCCCCTTCCTGAGACGCTGGATGGTGGACCAGAATCTCCTCGAAGCCGTCCGAAAGTCGTTCTCCATGGCCTCCCCAAACTCCTCCCACGCCCGAGTTTTTGCCTCAGCAACCACCAAAGCCGCATTCCGCTTGGCCTGCCGGTACCTATCAGCTGCCTCCAGGGTCCCACAGGAAAAAAGGGTCCTGTAGGACTCCTTCTTCAGCTTGACGGCATCCTTCACCGCCAGTGTCCACCAACGGGTTCGGGGATTGCCGCCACGACAGGCACCGACCACCTTACGGCTACAGCTCCGGTCAGCTGCCTCAACAATAGAGGCACGGAACATGGCCCATTCGGACTCAATGTCCCCCACCTCCCTCGGGATGTGGTCGAAGTTCTGCCGGAGGTGGGAGTTGAAGCTACTTCTGACAGGGGGCTCTGCCAGACGTTCCCAGCAGACCCTCACAACACGTTTGGGCCTACCACGCCTGACCGGCATCCTCCCCCACCATCGAAGCCAACTCACCACCAGGTGGTGATCAGTTGACAGCTCCGCCCCTCTCTTCACCCGAGTGTCCAAGACATGTGGCCGCAAGTCCGACGACACGACCACAAAGTCGATCGTCGAACTGAGGCCTAGGGTGTCCTGGTGCCAAGTGCACATATGAACACCCCTATGCTTGAACATAGTGTTCGTTATGGACAATCCGTGACGAGCACAGAAGTCCAATAACAAAACACCGCTCGGGTTCGGATCGGGGGGGCCATTCCTCCCAATCACGCCCTTCCAGGTCTCACTGTCATTGCCCACGTGAGCATTGAAGTCTCCCAGCAGAACGAGGGAGTCCCCAGAAGGTATGCCCTCTAGCACCCCATCCAGGGACTCCAAAAAGGGTGGGTACTCCGAACTGCTGTTCGGTGCATACGCACAAACAACAGTTAGGACCCGTCCCCCCACCCGAAGGCGAAGGGAGGCTACCCTCTCGTCCACAGGGGTAAACCCCAATGTACAGGCTCCAAGTCAGGGGGCAATAAGTATACCCACACCCCGCTCGGCGCCTCTCACCGGGGGCAACTCCAGAGTGGCAGAGAGTCCAGCCCCTCTCAAGGAGATTGGTTCCAGAGTCCAAGCTGTGCGTCGAGGTGAGTCCGACTATATCTAGCCGGAACCTCTCAACTTCGCGCACTAGCTCAGGCTCCTTCCCCTTCAGAGAGATGACATTCCACGTCCCAAGAGCCAGCTTCTGTAGCCGAGGATCGGACCGCCAAGGTCCCCGCCTTCGGCCACCACCCAACTGATCGAGAATATTTAGATTTTTAAATTTTAGAACAAATTCTAATGTTCCACATATTTGATGCAACTATTCTTGTTTATTATGTACTTCTACCTCATGAAGTAAATCACTACATTTCTTATGAGCACCCTGAATTAGAGAGGCTTATGCAAATTAAGACTTTTTCCTGATGTAAGCACTATTTCCGGACAACATTGTAATAATTGTCTTTTTTTTTTTTTGTGGTACTTTATTTTCCTGATTTATGGCATCTCTATTTATAGTTGCTTAGTTTGTTTAACGTTTGTTAGATGAATATGTTAGCATTCATCACAAAGGGCGTTAAATATAGTGTAATAACCCGCACACAACTTTGAACTGGCCCATTCAAAAATTTGATAAGCTTTGAGAAGAAAAAATTGTAACATTATTAAGTGTTATCACATCATTCGGCATACAAAATATAACAATGTAAAATACAAATGTTAACATTAATAAAACAAAAGTTGTCAAAGCCCTCCTACTACCTTACTCTGCTGCCCATGATTAATATTATAGCATGCATTTTCTGTATTACAAGTGTGTTTACGTAAAATTCAAGTGCTGAAACAGACACATTATCTGTTTTAGGACATGTAAGCTATTCGCTACTTAAAGGCGTGATCATTCAAATTTAGTTATAGCAAGTTGAAGCCTGTGTGGAATAAGTACCCTCTAAGCATTTTTTCCCTAACAAGCTGTTCATTTTGTTTGTGGTAGAGATGTGACACAGTGTTGACTGCCATCTTAATCTTCTTTTTCCATCTCTTTAATTCTGTTGGTATATGCTGCATTGTGTCAGAGGTAACTGATTATCCACTACCCACCATGCACCATCACTTTTGCGACAAGTAATAGAGGTGACTTCTGATTTGGTAAACCACTGTAAAAATGGAGTATGAAAATGTCTAACATTTGTCAAATTTCTACTGGTGGTCTCATGCACCACAATTATATAGCCCATGTGTAGTGTACAAGTCCAGGGAACTTTATGCGTAAGCTTCTGTATACAGTGGATTCAGAAAGTATTCAGACCCCTTCACATTTTTCACATATTGCTGTGTTATTTTTATTGCTTCGTTATTTTTTCACACCGTCAAGTAACATTCACTAATGCTGAATTATAAATCCAAAATAAAATTTTAGGAATGTTTGCAAACTTATTAAAAATTAAAAACTGAAATATCACATTTACCATTTTCTCAGTACATAGTTGAAGCACCTTTGGAAATGAATCCAGCCAGGAGTCTTCTTGGGTGTGGTGCAACAAGCTTCACACATCTGGGTTTGAGGATTTTCTGCCATTCTCTGCAGACCTTCTCAAGCTCTATCAAGTTGGATGGAGTCCATCAGTGGAAAGCTATTTTCAGTTCTCTCCAGAGATGTTTGAGTAAGGGCTCTGACTGGGCAACTCAAGGAGATTCCCAGACTTATCCCTAAGCCACTGCAGTGTTGTCTTTGATGTTTACTTTGAGTTATTGTTGAACTGTGAACTTTCAGCCCAGCTTGAGGTCCAGATTGCTCTGGAGCAGGTTTTCATTAATGAAATTCTGTACTTTGCACCATTCAACTTTCAGTCAACAATGTCTAGTCTCCCTGCTTCTGAAAAACAGACCCACAACATGATGCTGACAAAACAATGCTTAACTGTTTGATTGGTATTGCACAGAAGGTGAGCAATGCCTGGTTTCCTCCAGACATCATGATAATCTTGGTTTGATCAGACCGGAAAATCTTGTTTCTCACTGTCTTAGAGCCCTTTTTGCAAACTCCAAGCAGTCTTCTTTTACTCAGGAGAGGCTTCTGTCTGGTCACTCTGTCAGAAAACCCAGATTGGTGGTGTGTTGAAAGTTTTTCCCATCTCCACACTGGCTCTGTGAAGCTCAGCCAGATTGACTATAGGGTTCGTGTTCACCTCTCGTACATTGGTCCTTCTACCCTGATTGCTCAGTTTAGATGCGTGGCCAGTTCTAGTAATATTCTTAGTTGTTCCAAATGTCTTCCATTTAAGAATCTTGAAGGGAACTGTGCTCTTAGGAACTTTTAGTGCTGCAGGAATTTTTTGTAGCCTTCCCCAGATCTGTGCCATAACACAATTCTGTCTCTAAGCTCTGTAGTCAAAGTTCTTTAAACTTGTGGCTTGATTTTTTTCTCATATAAATATTGCCAACTGTGGTACCTTTCCTAATCATATTCAGTCAGTTGAATTGACCACAGGTGGACTCCAAACAAGGTGTAGAAACATCTCAGTGATGAACGATAAAATGGGATGTACCTGAGCCATATTTCAAATGTCATAGCAAAGGGTCTGAATACTTGTGTCAATGTGATATTTCAGTTTTTTATTTTTAGTAACTTTGCAAACATTTTTAAAATCATGCTTTTTCTTTGTCATTCTCAGGTAATAAGTGTTGCTTGATGTGGGGGTGAACAAATTTAAATGATTTTAGCACAAGACTCCAACATAAGAAAATGTGTAAAAAGTGAAGAGGTCTGAATACTTTTTTTGTATCAACTTTATAACACACTAGGGAAGCCTCATCTGGAGTGCTGTGGGATCTCGGTATAAATATGTCTTTTTTCCCAGTATTTAGGAAAATTGAATGATGGGATTATTTGTATACCTAACTATGCTGCAAACTTTATTTAATCTTTATAGGATATAATAATTTGCATCAGTGACAAAAGCTGAACTGTCTTGTTTTTCTTGGTTTAACCTTGGTCATTAGATAAGTTTAACTTTTGCTGTTGCAATGTGTGAAGGAGGAATATTTTCTGTACTCTATGAAATTAATTGCCAACTTTTTTGTATCTGAGAAATCTTTGAAAGACCTTGGTACTTGGATCTCCCTGTACATATGAATTTGAAGAAAGAACTGACCTTCTGTGTTCAGCCTTGGATTAGTTCTTTTTTGTCCTTAGTACTGCATGCAGTTTTGGCTTCTATATCATAAAAAGAAACACCACGGTTAGAGAAAATCCAAAGAAGAACTGCCAGGCTGATTCTAGGATTGTGAGGTATGAGCTATGAGATTAAAAATGGAGTTAAATCCTTTTGTTTATCCTTTCTCTCTCGCGTCTCTCTCTCTTGCATCTCTCACCTTTCTCTCACGCGTGTGCGTCTCTCTCGCGCGCATACGCGTCTCTCTCTCTCTCTCTCTCTCTCTCTCTCACTCGCTCTCTCGCTGCACAGGGAGGGACTGAACACGTGCGGAAATCATCGGCGCGCACAAACCGAAAGGGAAACTGGCTTGTTCGTATACCGAGTGTGTGGTCGTGAACAGATGCAAAAGTTTGGCAAACTTTTTGGTTGTAACCCGATTTGTATGTGTTCAGAGACATTCGTGAACCGAGGTTCCACTGGTATATAGATTTGTTTTGGTTTAGGTTTTATGTTCAGTAGGAGACTGCAAAGAATTGGGACAACAGCCGGTTATCCACATTTAGCTAAAAGTTAACAATTCTGAGTTTTTGAAATGGACATTCCAGTAGTGTGATAAGGGTGACTGTTGCATCATATTACTGCTTCCTGTGTTGTCTTGATTTTATAATGGAAGAAGCAGAAATGAATGAGCAATGGGTGGTGGTAAGATTTTTCTTCCAATATGTTGCTGCTGGCAAAAAAAAACCAGTAGTAAGTCACTGTTCAACCTCAAAATTATTTCCCACAGGTCAGGAAAGTATTGTATTGGGCAATTTCTGCTTCACTGGCTGAAATACCAGGGACATTTTATTAAAAATTAGTGAAGTTTTCAAAAATGTACAAAATAACATTTTACATTATCAGAATAGAGATGTTGACTATTTAGTATAGTCTCATCCATAGCAGATAAAAAATGCAGTTTTTTTTCCTCCTTTTAATACAAAAAAATGTAAAAACTTAAGTAAGAAAACGTGTTTATTGTAAATCAGTGGTAGTTAAGTCTTTCAGCCCGAGGATGAATTTCCTAAAGTCAAATATAGTGGACCGCAAATGGTCAACCGTGACTTGTTAGCTTAATTCTTTTTTTTTTTTTATTGTTACATTTATTTTACTAAATGTATTTATTTGAACAATACTAAAATTCAATTACATTTTTGCTTGATTTGCATTGCAAAGCCGCTGATTTCAACCAACCATTGAGATGGTATGATATCAACCATCCTGACAGGACTGATACAGCAGAAGTGGCAAACAAGCACACTAAATCAAAGGGTTATAATGGCCAGGACGTTATCAAAATTTAATTTTAAAACAAGACCTGCATGATGACTGATAAAAGTTACACTGGAGAGGGACTGAGTTTGAAGAAATATTGAGCAATAGGAATAGGGGGCAAAGACAACAAGTATACAGTAATTACTTCAGTAGAAATAATTGGCTTTGAACTAAAACAAACTGAATTGGAACAAAAACCTTCACCCACTGCAGGTCTCTGGTACTGAATTTGAGGGTTCCTGCTGTGTAATATGGTTCAGCATGTGGCTGTTCACTGCTGTGTTACTTGTAGTATATGAGTTGACATGTATGTTTTATACCAGTAAAACAGAACACGACAGCTTACTAAAAGAAGTATGATAGAAGTGCAGTGGTATCTGGAGTAAACACAGGCGCATATGCTTAAAGAGCAATGAAGGGAGCATACATGCTGTTTTTCTTTTGTTCATTATAAAAAGAATCTCACTGTTTCTTATTTATTGATACTGTTGGCTTGATAATCTTGTCCATATGCTCATGATAAAGGTAATGAAAAATGACAGTTATGTACTGTCCTCAAGAAAGCCAGATGCTGTGCATGGTGGTGGTGCTACGGTGAGAAGCTTTTGGCAAGTTTTGCAATATATTCAAGGTATTTTGTCACCCTGCATTTTTAAATCTGGCCAATGCTTCATTGGTTTGTAGATTGTATGACTGGCTAATCACTATTAAAAGAGACAAAGAACTGATGCATTTTATGAATGAAAGCATTTATGTAACAAGCATGTTAAGGCAGATGTGTTTGTGTGTGTGTATATACTATACCTACTATATTATCCAGTCTAAAATTCTTATTTACTGTTTTTTTTTTTTTTTTTTTTTTAACTGATTTTGCCAGCACATAAAGGTCCTTCATCATTCCGAAGCCCCAGCAACATATCGGTTTGTAAAGACAAGTATTCTGAGAAGACTTTACCATGCCGTTCTCTTTCAGAACCTAAAGGTGGCAGTTCAGCCAGTTCTTCAGCTGTTAAAAGGAAAAGGGAGTTTGAAAGTGACCGTACAGAATTTAAAAAAACTTGCTTTGTCAAAGGTGGCATTAAATTAGAGGAACATGATGCACAGTGGAAAAATGGAGGCTCTAAAAATATTAAATATCAGCTTTCAAACTGTAAAGAAGATGCTGCTGTTGCCAATTCTGAGTCTGCACTGTCTGGAACAAGTCCACATTTACATCTAAAGTCTTCTGTGGACCAAGTGAACAAGAATACTTTGTGTTGTACTACTAAGCATACAGCTCGACGACTATTTCATGAAACAAAAATCCAGAAAACGCATGTACATCCTGGTGATTATGTAAAATCAAATAGTAAAACCAAATGCTTGGCTGCAGCACCTAGAAAAGTTTCTTCTAATTCTTCTTTAGAAGAAAATTATTCTAAAAATAACTGTGTAAATACTGAAGATAGTCTTCTGGCATTTGATTTCAGTTCTCAGCTATCCCTTTCTACCCGTGAGCCTGATCAGGAAATGTCCAATGAAAATCTAAAAAACAAGGAACTTCCTCCATCCTTAGTTACATCAGAGGGGACTGATATGCTTGGCAGTGACAGAGTGTTGTCTCCATTAAACTGTTCTCTTTCACCAAAGAAGCCCACAAAAGGATATGTTGGTTCACCTGTTACTTCATCTAAGGTGATTGAAAATAGAATTGGTGTTCTTACAAAATGTGCACTGAATACGTCTACAGATTCTTTGGCTGAGTTTTCTGGCAATCTAAGTGTTGATAGCGCCAGTGAAGATGACGAGCCTTTTTTATCAATGAATGCGTTTATGCCTTTAAATTCAGAACCTCCTAGTACACCTGATTCAAGTGCCTATTCAGTGCCTACTACACCTTTATCATCAGGAAATGTAAGTAGGCAAAAACACTTTGAACACTTTGCTTAGTAGTTGGGGAACTGTTGCTTGTATCATAATATGCAGGTTTATTAGATCATCTAATGTAAAACATTTTATGAATTTAGTCTGTGGATGTAAATTTAAAAAAATTTACAGTAAAAATTTGGCATATTAAGGACAGTAAGTAGAGCTGCACATGTGCAAAGTCTGGAATTTCTGCTTTTTTGTGTTTTATTTTGTCATTTGTCAGAATAGTACATTTGACAACATTGTTTTCATTAACTTTTCTATCATGCTCATCATGAGATGATAAACAGCTAAAGACCAGGGGCCTCATGCATAACGCCGTGCGTAGAATTCGCACTATAACATGACGTAAGCACAAAAGCGGAAATGTGCTTACACACAAAAAAATCCAGATGCATAAATCTGTGCGAACGCCAGCTTCCACGTTCTTCCAGTACATAAATCCTGGTCAGCGTGAAAATTAACGGACATGCACACGCCTGCTGCCCCACCCCAACTCCTCCCAGAATTTCTCCTCTTTGAATATGTAAATCAATATAAATAGCCCTTAAGCTCAGTGTTCTGTGAAAAGGCAATGGCAAAAGCACGAGGGAAAATAGAATTTCATCGAATACCAAGTGGAGGCAAAGAAAAACATACTATTTGTTGTTTTAAACAGTGGTATAAACAACAAAAGGAAGTTGATCGAGTGACATAGCGTGTTGGAGAAACTCGAAAGCTCAAGTTCACAAAGTCGCACAGTGCCCGAAATAAAAGGAAGTTGTCACATATCAAAGTCGCCGTGAAAAGTTGAGTTGTAGCCCGCCGTCTGAGTGTCATGTGAAAGCTTATTAGGGGACAGAGAAAAAAAAAAAGGCACACAGTGGGGGGAAAAAAGCACGAAATGTCAATTTTAATCTCGAAATTTCCACTTTAATCACGTAGTTTATTTTGTCATTAAAGTAGAACATCATAAACTTAATCTTAAAATTGTTTAATTTACTAGTTTCTCAAATCCCATCATAACTAAAGTAGCATGTTAAATGCATTGTTTTGTATTTGATCTTCTATGTGCTCTGTGTGTGAATCACTACATGCTTCCTGGCTTTCTCTTCCTCCGACAGGACACAGAATCCATTACATTCATAACATTACAGCTCTCTGAATAATTAAAATACTGAGATGTATACGTGATATAATTTTCATGATGATAGGAGTTAAAGCATGTTATTAAACATGGGAACATGGTGACGCAGTGATTGTTCATGTCTCACGCAAGATGCTTGCTGCACCATGCGCGACCTTTGATGAAATACTTTATTGCAGCAGTACTGTCTCTTTCAAACGTACTAATCCCCAATTCCTGTCCTTGCTTTTCTTTCTCCAAATATCCAATTGCCATACAATCAGTTCTGTAATAGACGTTAAGCCATCTGTAAGCTTAGAACGCCGATTCTTCAAAACTTTTAAGGAACATTGAAATATCTTTGTAGTACATGTTTAATTATTTTATCCATCTATCCTTCCAGTGTCGTGTCAGTACCAGCAGCGCGAGGCAGGAACAATCCGTGAACGGAGCGCAAACGGCTCGCTAGCGCTGCGGCACCGTGTCCTCACGTTTAATTATTAACAATATGGATTATTTAAATTAAGTTAGTTTTATCTGTATAATATAATAAACATATTTTGCTGCATTTTATCTTAAAAATGATATCATCATCATATGTAAATACGCACTTCATAAAGTGGCTCAGGTTGTGCAATATTATAACTGTATCACAAGTTTACAGTGAGGTAATTGTACTTATAAGTACAAACAGTTCTACAAGGAGAACTTGATGGACTGATTGAGTGCGTTTAGAGTTCTTGGGATGAAACTGTTTCTGAACCGTGAGTCCGTACAGAAAAGGCTCTGAAGCGTTTGCCGTATGAGAGCAGTTCAGCATGGCTGAGGCAGTGTGTGCTTGATGCTGTATACCGATAATTCTCTTTCCGATCAGCTGCTGTACAGCTGTGATTCACACTCAGATACAGTGATATAAATACTCCCAAGTGGTGCAGTGAGAGTAATATGGAAAAAGATGATCCGATGTGGCAGCCCCTAACGGGAGCAGCTGAAAGAAGAAGAAGTAGGTCCAGTGAGAGTAACAATGCTAAAGCAGTTATGGTATTTGGAATAGTCTGACCATTCTGTGGACCATTATATTGTTACAGGTTAATTACAATCAGATGCCATAAACTAATAAAGAATATGCGGTTATTTTCAGTGTATTTATAAAGCAGCGTCAGGGATGTGGATCTGAAAAAGAAAGGGTAACCACACAGGAACAGTAGCACTGCTTTGACGCTGGGTGCCGCCAGTCTGCAAAACCAAGCGGAGAACTTGTGTATGACAGGTTATGAGCTACTGTGGAAATTTAGGTTTTATACATCGCTATTTGAACGTGGAAACGTTCTTACACAAAATATTTGAGCGTACGCACCGTTTATACATGAGGCCCCAGGTTCCTCCATGCCCAATTCAGCCCAGCCTTTTTAATTAATTCCATGGACTGTAATTTATGGCTGTATTAAAATTATTCCTACCGGTATAAGAACCATAGTATGTTAACGTTGTATCAAGGAGCACTGTGTCTTTATAGTATTTTTAGTTTCAAAACCCACACCCCAAGGGTATAGGTTGTGCTAATCAGCTTGTCCAAAACTGAAATATATAAAAATATTTGTGGTTTGTAAAATGTGAAATGTTTGCCACTGAGCATACTGTAAGAGAAGTTAATTTTCTTGCTTAGTTTACAGCTCTCACCACCAAAACAAATTATAAGAACAGCCTTGCACGTATGCTAAAGGAAAAAGAGGAGAACCAAAGGTTGTATTATTAAATTTCTTACTTCTCTTTCTTTTATGTGCAGTAATGTGCAAAACAATTTATTGTAACAGCTGTCATATTAACCTTTTTTCTTTCTTTTCCAAAATTTTAAGAGTTTTATTCCTGTTTTAAGCATGTAGTATTAATGATAATTAATACAACACAGGGTTAACCTAAAGTTTTCCTTGTAAAGCTAAGTCCTGAGTATAAACTTCTAAGTCACTTTTTCATTGTTGCCTGGAATTTTATAACCAACAATTTTCATTGTATGTTATTTTTTGCTTAATTAATATTGTGCCAGTTGTACAGTATTAGTTATTAAACAACCCATTTTAATTTATAGGGCAAATGAAATCCAGGTGAAATTACAGAATGACATTGAGGAAGGAAGACGTGTTTTACGGCAGATGGAATGCGAGGATGAAGAGAGCACTGCTGAAGAGAATTCTATATCTGAGGAACATAGGTATTCTGATTGTTTGTGGAATTTGTTATATATTTTTTTTCAACAGTACAATAATTATTTATTGCAATTAAAAGCAGTGTGAATGAGACACCATAGATTCTTGTCCTGCACTCAACAACAAACATACTAATTTCTATACTTTATTTATTCCTTTATTTAAATTAAACACTAGTTAGATTTTTTAGACCATTTTATATATCTATGGCCCTACCTTCTGTGAAAATACTTATCTAATATGTGGTCTTGTCAACATAAAAAAGGCAAGTGGTCTTTTTGTGCTATGTGGTGCTAAATGCATGTAGGTTGAGGAACTTTCTGTGCACAATGGCTAGAAGTAGAACTTTTTTTTATTATCTTGTTGACATTTTATAATCGTATTTAATTTTTATACAGTAATCCCTCACCTATCGCAGGGGTTACGTTCCAGAGCCCCCCGCGATAGGTGAAAATCCGCGAAGTAGCGACCTATATTTATTTTATTATTTATACATATTTTAAGGCTTTATAAACCCTTCCCACACTCTTATAAACCTTTCTCACTCTCTTGTTAACCTTTCCCACGCTTTTATAAACACTTCCTATGCTCTTAAACACTTTCCACATTCTTAAACACCTCAGACCAACACTGCACGCAGCGATCAGACGTTAATGTGTCTGCACTCACTTTGTGAAGGGGGGCAGCTGAACTCACGCTGAGCAGAAATGGACTTTGTGCTGCTTCTGCCAAAATGCCTGCTTGTCGCTCTGCGCGAGGAGTGTGTGTGTGTGTGTGTGTGTGTGTGTGTGTGTGTGGGTGTGTGAGAGCTGAATGCACCTTCGCTCAAACCCCCCCTCCCCCGAAGCGCAGTACGCTCCTGCCACTTCGCATTGTCAAGGGGGTGGGGAGCTGAATGAACGCTAAGGAGAAGTGGACTTTGTGCTGGCTTTGTGCTGCTTGTCGCTCTGCGTGTCAATAATTTAAAAGCCTGTACATCACCAATTTTCCTGTCTCACTATCTTGTCTTGGCGTGAAGTTAAAATGTTTTATAATAGTGAGATGTTACTCATATCCTTAGCCCGACATCCACATATCATATGTGTTAACAAAGTGTGTTTTATAAGTTTACATGTGTTTAAAGCATGTGGGATGGGTATTTTAAGGCTTAAACTATAAAAATGTTTATTTATATGGTCTTTCTATATCGCGGATTTTCTCCTGTTGCTGATGGGTCTGGAACATAACTTCCGCGATAGGCGGGCAATCACTTGTATTTAAAAACCCGCGAAGTCGTGAATCTGCGAAAAGTGAACCGCGAAGTAGCGAGGGATTACTGTACTATCCAAAAGTTGATATTGTGTAATAGCATTTGTAATCAAAAGAGGAATAATTAAAATACTTAACTGGTTTTAAAGTAAAGAAAGAGCAGGCTTATGGCTTGGTGCTGCAAAAAAGTAATACTTTTTACTGTAAGTAATGTAAGAGGTACAAGAAATGCTTCCTTAGTTCCTATTAGATTAGTTTGCATTCTCAAACAATTGAAACTCTGCTACCACATGAAATTAAATGGTCCTCAAGTGGTCCTGTCAAGATTCAGACAGGAGATTAATGTCAACAAGCCCTTACTGTTGAAAGGGGAATGGATCAAAGGCAGAAGGCTGTCTCTGTATTTTGAAATGATGTGTTAAAATAGGATGGAAAAATTCTACACCACCAGGTATTGCATTATAACCATAGTTATAACTGAGTCTTTTAAGGAAGTGCTTTCTAGAAAGCAGTGATTCATAAATATCCTATGTCTTATTTTACTTTATATTTTTGAGACTAAATGTGGATAAAGGAAAGCAATGTGGTTAATTTTGTTTTATTAAATGCATGTATGTTAACCTCTCATTATGAAGCTATCTGGAGTAAAAGTCTTTGTTTAGTTAGATAACCTGATTATTTTAAAATATATTGATAGCATTCCATTAATATAATATAAATATTCTGGGGTAATTGTTTCTGGAACCTGTTTAAAATTGTGCTTTTAGCTATTGCAGTAATCTAATTTTATTATATGAAATGTAAAGATTAAATTACTTCAAAGTTCTGCTGTATATTCAGACCCATAATATACTCCAGATTTTGATTCATATATTATAACTGAATTTTTATGGCTAATGAATCAGTATATTGTTACTTAATTTTAAGTAATTAAATAAGGTAAACTCTGTTTTCAAAAGTAATAATTAAAATAAGTACTTTTTTTTTCCAGAATTTTTTTGCAGCGTTTTTCTGTTACACCTGAAGGCATTCCAGATCTACATCCAGGAACTGAAATTTTTGATTCATCCAAATTTGGCAAGTTATTTAGACAGCATACTCTGGACCTGAGGAACTGCAATACACAACCTAAAAATGCTTGTGAGAGAATACTTTGGAGGCAAGTTAATGCCAGTTAGAAAGTCTTTGCCAGATTACATCCCAATTTGATAACTGGAGCTCACTCTAAAAACATTATATTGTTGTATGTTTCTTTTGATATATATAGTAGGTTGCTTTCTTCTTTAAAACCTGTATCAGTGATATAACCCATTGGAATATTGTGTGTTAGAATTAGATTCTTGTTACATAACTATAACAGCCAACTGTACCCTTACTAAAGTGGTTTTGGTCATATTTTTAGAATATGCTTCAGCATTTATTCATGTTTTTTAGTGTTTTGTATTCCATAACTCTTTAATATTGTCTTAGTACTGGAGTAAAGCAAATGGCTAGCTATCATCATGGGAAAATAACTAGCTATAGAAAACCAAAACAGCTTGAATTTATGACTCAGTAAATCTCTTTTTATACCTTTATTTTCTACGTATGAAACATTTTTTCAATTGTAAAATTAAGGCATAAAATTAAAGTACAATCTCTTTTAGTACTTGTGGCCCTTATTTATTTATGTGTTTGTTTATTTTCAGGTCGGATATTCAAAATCAGATTTTTTTAACATGTCATGGATTACTTAAAAAAGCAGATCAATCTGAGCCTTGCCAGTCAGCAATTTACAGGTGGATGTTTCAGGTAATAATGACCCCAGTAGTAAAGAATGAGGCATCAGAATTTATTTTAGATAAGCAAAATATTATTTAGTGGCATGTATTTTATAGTTTCCGTCACAATGCACATAAACCTCTTGCTTAATTTGTAGCTAGTGTACAATTTGTATTTTCTGTTTGTGTTTACTTGACTTTTTCCTTAGGGACTCTACTTTTGTCTTTGTGTATAAACATACAGTGTTAGGGTGATTTGGTTCATGGTTTTTACAATCATGCACTTTCTCTGGTGTTCACTGGGACAGCTATCTCTGAAACTGACAAAGTAAAAGGGAAAAAATAGAACAGTGGCTGGATCATGTTACATACTGAAAATTCAGAAGATGTAATGTAAAAATTAGAAGAGCTCACCAGTCCTATTCCTATATGTAATTTCTCTCAGATAACAGCAAGCTAAGTTTTGAAGGTTCCCTATGTATTACTGTCAACTACACTTCTTGGTAACTTATTCTATGCATCTGTGGTTCTGTGTGTTAAGACAAACCTCCAAACATTTTTGTGAAACAATATTGACCCTATGAACCTATGTAATTTACAATTAACAAGTTTCCATTTGTGTCCCCTTGTTTTTGTTGAAGAACTCATTTTTAAAGTAACAATTAAGGGTAGTGATACTTTAGTGTTTCTGTTATGTTTTAAAAGGATCAATAAACTAACTATCTATCTATCAATCAATCAATCAAACAGTGCAGAATACTTACTTGGTAAAATTACGTAAGAAATGTTGCAAATAACTATCCAATTAAATTCTTTAAGTTGGCTAATGGCTTCTTGCCCCAACATTTAATCCAAAAACATCTAAAATTTGTCAAAGATTCTGCTTCAGATATGAAAGCTGGTAGATTGTTACATATTCCCACAAAGTTTATGTAATGTTACTCTATTTGGGATATACTTATTTAATTAGGTGTAGAGTAATAAGTTACATTTTGCTGCTAAATAGCTTAGGGTCATGGACTGTCACATTATCTCCTTCTTTTGTTCCTTCCTTATTTTATCCACAGTATTTTTACAGTTAGTTTTAACATGGCTGTTCATGATTACAATTCTGAATTTCGTTTCAGTTATTCAATTCTGCTCATTTATTCTCTCAATTCCCGTATAAAATACTTTAAAATATATTCATCCATCGTCCTTTTTTCACAATTAAGAGCTTGTAATGTTTGTTTGTTTGTTTGATATAAGAATCGTGTTCTTTACAGAAATAATTAGAAATAGTAAAAACACAAAAACTGGAAAATTATCATGTTAAGTTTTCATCCCCCTCTGCCAGTACACTGAACATCCCTGGCAGTTACATCAAACAGTTGTAATTTTGGGTGTATGGTGACTCTAGGTGTTTCAGGGTAGTTGGGAAAATAATAAACAGCTGTGGTTTTGTCATAGATTTTCAATGAGATTGAGATCAGGACTTCAACTGGCTTAGTGAAGGTCATTGTTTTTCTTCATTTTAAGTCCTTTCACAAACATAAGAAGGTTCAAAAACTAGAAGACCATCCAGTCTATCAAGCTTATTTGATTAAGTTATTTGAAGATAAAAAAGAGCTTACTGGACTATGATTATTGGCATCCATTTTGTCTCCTTACTTGTTGACTACATTCACATCGGTAGTTTTCTAGTCATTGTGTATTTCTTACATCTGAAATAATCATGCTTAGTAAAGTAACAACATATTTCTTTTCAACACTAAAAAATCATCTTGGGGGTTTTATTAGTCTTCCAACAGTTCAACGACCAGAAGCACATCTAAATGCACAGAATTTGACACTTTTACACTATACTTTTTTCCTGTTTTGTTCCTATGCCAGAATAATAATGCAGTTTTACACTGACAAAATACTTCCCTGATCCAACGCATGCCTGTTTTGAATGCAGTGCATCATAGGCAATAATAAAAGAGCCTGAAAAGGAAATGAATAAAAAACAGTCTTAAAGTTGTGCAAAACTCACAAATGCAGATAATTATCAGAGAAAAATACTATGAAAACCACAACATAATTTATGTTGATACTTTGCACAAGTTAATTTGCTCTATCTCCACACATATACTGCTTTCACAATTACACTTTTTTGTTGTCTTATATATTGTGGTGGGTGAGACCCTTTATTTTCATTTATTTTGCCTCCACATTTGTCTGAATTTCTTTTAAGCCCCAACCTACACTAGTTCACCTTTCATTTAAAATGCATGCTCAGCCTCTTTGTCCTCTTCATGTGATTTACTAGCTGCAGAACTGTCTCAACTGTGCACTTTTCTTCATCTCACAACATTCAAACTTGCTTCATATTTTGTACTTATTAGCCACTCTTTATTCCATTACATCTTACACCGTCTCATGCATTTTATGTAGATTCAGTTTAATACCATAAAAGCATCCTTTAGAAATCAGTTTTTGAAGGTCAGAATCAATAAATAATGCATATCACATTCTTGCTGCCACTGCTGAGTTTGCACCTCCATTCAAATTCAATAGGTGACCTACTGTAACGGACCAAGTTTCTGTCCTTTCTCCATGGTACATGTCTGAGCTTCTCACACCAAAAAAAGCAAAGGTCATACTTGCTATCAGCAGAGTTCCAATTGCAAAACTACATCTATAGGTTTCACAGGAATAACTCCTATACTAATTTAATTCATAAACATACCTGTATTCTAATTAAAACCTTTGTAATTACCCATCTTAACAAAACATTCCATTGCCTTTACATATTATATATTGCCTGTGTGAATAAATATAAATAAATATACTTTTTTTTTTTTTATTTATAGATGATGTCTGTCCATAATGATTATATTACTTCAATGCAAATCCTGAAATCTCTTAAGGATCTTGCTGTGAATGCTGCTTTTCATATAGGTTGGTAAATGATTCTTAGGTTGAGTGTTTCTTTGTGTTGTATTAAAATACTCTCCCATTACTATTATTATACAAATAAGCAAGGTTTTTAGCTGAAAATGGAAATTTTTACAATACTTCATGAAACATCAATGCCTTTTTGAAATCTTGTAGCATATAACTAAAGCTCCTGTATTTAGCTTTACAGATACTTGGCAAAGTCAAATGAATGTCTTGGATCGACACAATGACATTTTTAACAGATCAGATTTTAGAATGTGTATTTTTTTTTTTTTACATTTCCCAGTGATATGTTTAGTTGATAAGTGCTTGAGTGATTCTTGACTATCTCCACATTAACAGACAAATGCAAAAATTTTCATATAATCACTTTGTTTGGTTTTATTTTTGTCTCAGTAAAAAACAAGAGCAAACTGTTTGAAGTCTGGATCCCATCTGTTAAAGATGTGGTCATTGTACTTGTCAACATGGGTGCCTCCTTTGAAAACTTGTTTCCTCATCAAAATATACAACCAGAATTTACAGGAGATGACATTTTGTAAGTGTTACATTTTTAATGCACTACTTTTATTTTATTTAGATTTTTCATCTTTTGTGGTAGATAAATTCAGCCTTCTGTCACTGAAGACATAATACTTAATTGCAAGATGGTAATACTTGTTGAGTGAGAAGTACAGTCTACCTTTTAATTCTCCAAACAGCCATGTTTATGTTTTAAATATTTTTTTAAAATGTAAGATGTCTTCTCAGTGCCAAACTGGGAAAAATAACTTGTGTGTTAACATAATCTACTTGCTACAGCATTATTGACAAAAAAAAAATGTGTCAGCTAATTTCCTTTTTTCTATAACTGCACCATATTCAATCACATCAGTCAAAACATTTTGTTTTATATTTTGATATATTTAGTTTTTCTGTTGTAGGGGTTGTTTTTACCTATAAATATTGGTATATTGAAATGTCTATTCTTAGCGGATACCTACTGCTCTAGATGTACCATCCTGCCAAGTGTCAGCTTTTTAACTAAATGGGAATGAATAGTGATTGAGTGGGTCAGTCAGTCAATCATCTTTGCATTTTATATATACGAGGGTTGTCTGGGTTCCGCGCGGAATCACTCGAAATAATTAGCCAAGGATTTTTTTTTTCTATTTTTCTCATGTACTTCGGTCCTTTTTAAACTTTTTCCAAGTATTCACCGCCAACATCAATGCACTTTTGGGCTCTTCTGACCCACGCCGCAAAACACTCGCGAAAGGCTGTCTTTGGGAGGTTGTCCAGCTGTTCTTTGACAGCTGCAATCAGTTCCTCTCGAGTTTCGAAGTTGTGGCCTCGCAGGGTTTCTGTCACCTTCGGGAAGAGCCAAAAGTCACATGGTGCAAGATCAGGCGAGTAGGGTGGCGGGTTCAAAACGTTGACACCACTGTCTTCAATGAAATGCTTCGTCGCATTAGCCGTGTGGGCTGGCGCATTGTCATGATGCAAAAAGTGCCTTTGCAAGTTCTTGGACCGGCCTCTAGCCATCGCAGAAAAAACGTAAGGCAGGCACTGAGTGGTGTACCACTCAGAGGTCACAGTTTTCCTCTCCATCAGTGGAATTGACGCGACAATGCCATCGATGTTGAAAAAGATGGCAAACATGGTGCATTTCACCGAGCGGATTAAACCATCAGAAAAGTCGTAAAAAATCATCACTCGAAAGTCACGCACACACAGAGTTGGGAGCTTCGCCGCTAGCGCCGGCTGCGCACTCTCAGTTCATTTGCTTCTCGTGATCATTCTGAAGGAAGAGAGGGAGCAAAACATCTGAATAAAAACATGCAACCACTTGAATAATCTCTCTACACAGCAGAACAGGTTTCGACAGGCTGACACTCGACAAACAATAAAATTCCACGCGGAACCCAGACAACCCTCGTACAGATACAGAAGGCGTAGAATGCAAAAAAAAAAGTGATGAACCTTGCGATACTTTTGCATATTGATTTTTTCAAAATATCAAATCTATTGAATTTTCGATTATATTGAAGTATTGTGCATATAAGTTTGTAACAAATATACATAAGAAGCAAAATCTTAAAGACAAAACTATTTATTTCTCAGCAGATATCTGTAGTACTAGGGTGTTGTACCGTGTTAGCCATTATGAATGTAGAGAAAAGCCAAGCAAAATGACACCTTTTATTGGCTAACTAGAAAGATTACAATATGCAAGCTTTCGAGGCAACTCAGGCCCCTTCTTCAGGCAGCCTGAAGAAGGGGCCTGAGTTGCCTCGAAAGCTTGCATATTGTAATCTTTCTAGTTACCCAATAAAAGGTGTCATTTTGCTTGGCTTTTCTCAGCAGATATCTTAAAGTCAAAAAGAGAAGTGTGTGGTATATGCATAAATAATCAGGCATGATTAATATTTTGTTGAGCTGCTTTCTACCACAGCAGTAACTCTAGTCTTTTAGAGCTAGTTAGGAGCAATTTTTACACATTCTTCTTCACAGATTTGGTCTTTCTGGTTTCTGTGATAATAGCATTTAAAGTTCAACATTTGGAAGTATCTAAATTCTTTGGGGAAAAAAAACTATTATTACTTACATGATGGATTATCCTAATAATTTAATGGCTTACATGCTAATGGTATATTTCCAGATGATGTTTTATATGTTAATTCTAACTTCCATTTGATGAATAAGTTGAAATTTAGCATACAGAGTAGACAAGTATGTAAAGTGAGGTCTGTTTTTGACAATTTATTGTAAGTTGATTTGTGATGTGGTCATCTTAGATTTGAAACTCAAGCCCAGTTGTCTGTTTGGAGTTTTCATGTTCCTTTTTGTCTGCATAGGGTTTCCTTCCACATCTCCAAAGATATGTGTATGTTAGACTAATTGGCAAATCTAGGTTAGCCCTGTACTATTTGTTGTTTGTGTATATTGTGATGAGTGCCTGGGTCCCATGCCCGGCCGGGACGCCCCTGCTGCTTATGTTCCAGGGGAGCAATCATGGGCAGCTCAATACCTTCCCCAGGACGCTTGGTGGCAGCCTCCCTGGCGGTTGGTGATTCCCCAACCTCCCGCCGGGCTCCATGGGAGATGGAGTCTTTAACAGCCTGGTTGGGACCCGGGGGGGGGGGGGGGGGGGGGGGGGGCTGTCTGGATTCAACAGCCGGGCTGGACGAGTCTTCAGCCCCACCCGGGTGGGCTATAAAAGGGGCCAGCCACCAACACTCGAGAGCCAGAGCCATAGTCGGGAGGAGGAGGAGGAGTAAGCTTGAGGAGGAGTGGTGGTAAAGAGAGAAAACTGTGTTGTGCGCCTTTTGTGGTGTTTGGGACTGTGTATTGCCTGTGGGTCACGGGGAAGACATGCGCCCACGGGTGAAGAAAAATAAAAGTCTATTTGTTTTATACGTGCCTCCGTGTCCATCTGTATCGGGTCAGGAGCCTATATAGCGCCTTTGTTACAATATATAAATGGACCCTATGATAGTCTGGTTCCTGTCCTTGAGTTGGATTGAATGGCTTTGAGAATGTTATATGTAAACTTTGAACACAATTAACAAATAGTGTACAGTAGTTATTTTAGATTTGTATTTGGGATTATTGTGGTACTTTTATTAACAATGATAAATGTTTCTGCCATAGTAACAAATGAGAAGTTCACCTTTCTTATTTAGTGATATGTATAAATAAATTAGGTATTCCGTATCTATAAGTTATTTTTCTCATCTTCATTTGATTTTTCTGTCATTTTTCAAAAATCTAGGCAGTGTATGAATACAATAGCTAAGAAGACTGCTGCTGAAATTTCAGAAAATAATCTTGATTTTTTCCATGAACACAACTTAGTCAATGTAATTAAGGTAGGCTATTGAGAGAAGTTTTTTTTTCAGCTTTTAGTTTCTTTAAATAAAATTATAAATTGATTTCATTTCACAGCTTCCTTATAAAGCTTGTTATCCTCTGGTATAAACATTCATTCAAAATAAGTTGCATTATTGCTGTATCAAAAATGACACGGTTCCAATGTTTTCCTCATATGTGACACCTAAAAGTGTGTCTTTTTAGAGAAGAGTGAACAGAAAAAAAGCTACGTAGGATTGCACATTTTCATATCTGATTAAGACAACTTTTGCCTGTGTTACTAAATCCAATGCAGACATTTGTGACGTGCATATGAATATTTGAATCATAATTACCGGGTGATTTACATGCTGCAGTTGATTTTTGCATCACTCTGTATGCAACCTTTGTCATAAATCTGTTTTAAGAATCAAAGTCAAGGACAGTAAAGGCCATGTTGCAATGGGATAGCAAATTTAAAATGTTCCTACTGCAATCATTTTATGTTCAAATGCATATCAGCAGAACATACTGAATATGACACAAAGGGACATGGTTACTGTTTCAAAAAAATGAAAAGCCTTAAAAGAAAAATTAATGGATGGAGAAGACTTTAATCAGCTATGTGACTGTGGAAACTTAACGAGTAAGTCTTAATTATGAGTGATAGGCCTACCTGTTAACTAGTACAATTACTTGACGTGTTTGTTACATTAAAAGGTGAACCTGAAGAAACATATCAAGAGGTCAAGGGTTTTATTCATTTTGCGTATGTGGAGTATATTCAGAATAGATGTCTGTATACATAAAGGAATTGGGTTTCTTACAAAAACTGAATATGAGCCAATAATCTGAACTGAGTCATTTTATGTTTCTGTGTAATAATTGTTACTTAAATGATCAAACTTTATAAATGATAAGAATTATGCACCTGATAACTGTTACTTAAATTATCAAATGTTGTAAATAATAGGAAATATGTAACTTAACTATGTAGAAGACAAATTTTCACGAAGCATTCTCTTTGATAAGAACTTTATTCCAATACCAGTATTTTTGCTTTTTAGTATGTTGTCCTGTGCACATCCCTGTGTCCCAATGTTTACAGTGACCAAGAACTGGTACTGCTTATGAGCATCTTCTGTCGAATCAGCCTGGAGAAAGAATTTAGACAATTCCCAATGCAAGAAATACGTTTTCTCCTATACAGCCTGCTAAGCAACATTAAAAACTGGGATATACAGGTGAATGCTCTTCTGAACTATTTATAGAATTTTGAGATTCCTCTGTTACATGAGTCACTGACTGTTTGTAGGTTCCACATTATTTCAATTAGAAAAAAAAATGGATCCACATTTTGTGTAGCTTTGTATTATCTGGAGTTTTGCTTATATGTACAGTAACATGTCTTTGATAGTAGGCCACAAATTGTAAGATGTATGAACTTAATCAGCTTATCTAATACAAAAGACAAGCCTTTGAATATATGTGTATTTATGTTAAATTTGTTATTTGGGGACTTTTTGATATGCTGATGACTCTTATCATTGTATTGTAGGTTTGAATTTGTTTTATATTCATGAAATTAACCAAATCTTATCCCCTGCAGTTGACATTGTTATGGCAATATATAAAGTAGTCCAAAAAAGTATATACTATATAACTCTAGGGCCACAGGTTAGCTTTTTTGTTGAAGTAAGTTTCTGTGATGCTGTTTTATTCCCTTAGGGCTTGCTTGCATCACTCAAGGTTTATTTTTATTACTGTTTTTTACTGAGTACTTTTACAGTTCAATTTTGTTTTGTAAAATTATAGAACACTATGGTGGTTTGGTGGGCAGCTATTGTGGGTTATTGGCCCATGTAGAGCTGGATCGAAAGCCTGGTTCGCATTGCCCGCAGTATGTCAGACTTCCCTGTCACTGATTCTGTTCATGATTTTTTGGACAGAATTTCTAGGTGCAGCCAAGAACTAGTTTACAAGTCAGTTTGGTGGCCTCAGAATCGCGTGTCTGCTTTTTTGCAAATGATGTGGTCCTGCTGACTTTATCGGACTGTGACCTCCACTAGGGTGGAAAAGGGTGGAGAGCCCTCCCTGGGTTGTGGGTGGATACTGCCTCAAGTGGCAGAATTTAATTATCTTGGGATCTTGTTCATGATTGAGGGAAGAAGGTGACAAAGAATCGACAGGCAGATCAGACCGACGTCCACATAACCGCTCAGTCATAAAGAATGATGGAGCCGAGACAAAAGACAGTTTACTGGTTAATCTACATTACTAACTACACTTATAGTCTCGAGCTGTGGGTAGTGATTGAAAGTACTAGATCAAAGCTATAAATGGCATAAATGAGCTTCCTTTGCAAGGTGTCTGAGTTCAGCCTTACAGTTGGGTGAGAAGTGCAGGGGTTTAGGAGGTGTTCAAAGCAGAGTCCCAGCTCTTCTGCATTGAAAGGAGCCTGTTGAGGTGGTTCAGGCATCTGATTAGGATGCCTTTTGGACACCTCCCTGGAGAGCTGTTACAGGCATGTCCAACCAGGAGCAAACCTCAGGGCAGAACCAGTACATACTGAAGAGATTATATGTCTCTGCTGGTCTGGTAATGCTTCTGTATCCACATGGCAGATTTGGGGGAGGTGGCATGGAAAAGGGATATCTGGGCATCTATGCTCAAACTGCTGCCCCATGACCTGGATCCAGATAAATGGCAGAAAATGGATGAATGGATGGACGAACTATGGTGGTTTCTTTGGTTGATATCCTGCTCTAAATAAGGTGTAGTTTAAAAGTCCATTTTATATCTTATTGAATGATGTTCAGGAGAACCAATATACATTTTGACTATGGTCCATAGGCAAAAGATGTCCAAGCTGGGTTAAGATTCTTCATTTTCCTACATGAAACAGCTATGTCCCAGTAAGGTTCTATAGGAAAGGTAGAAATAGCGAAATGCTAGTCCATGGGTTTTCCATATTGCTTTTTGCTGTAGTAATTTCAAAAACAACATTGTTTGGTTGTTCCACAGATTGTTGCTCTTCTGTTTTCTGTTGTATCCGTAGTACAAAAATGTGCCTTTTATATTTATTTTTATTTCAATTTTTTTCTAAGCTACCAAACATGTTTTTGACGTTAACTGAATATGCAGACCATCACCATGACCTTCGCAAATTGGTTCAGTTATTTCCAAGCACCTCAGTTCGTGGAAAGTAAGTAGCTGAAATAATTGGATTTGTTTTATATTTGGTCTTAGCCTTGCTACTTGAATAGGCTTTGGTTCCATACAAGTCTGTAATGTAAAACGTAAGTTCAGAAAATGGATGGATGCCAGTTTTTTCAATAATACAATATGTGAAATTATGATAGGGACTTGGGAACTGTAGTGGTTAACGTTGCTGCCTCACTGATCCAGCATCCCGAGTTTGAATAACTTGCCTAATTAACATGTTTTTGGGATTTGCTTTTTATTCCCATCTCTGCATGAATTTTCTCTAGGGACTACAAGGGTGCATGCATGAGGGGGACCTTTTCTGAAATTGTAACCTTTTCTGAGCTGGTTCCACCTTAGCAATGGATGTTTCTAGGATTGGCACTGCCGACACACAAAAATCCTAAATTATGTGGGTTTACAAATTCCTACCAAATGTAGCTGATTTACTTTTCAAATTTTAGTTGTTTAATTTTTGCTGAACTTTCTTTTGTGTGGACTTGCACAGTCTACACATGTCAAAATAAAATAAGAAACAATTAAATAGAGACATAATTTGTTTCCTTTATGTATGGGTATTTGCTGAACTGGTTTCATCTGATTGGGCTGTTAATCTCACCATCAAAAGCTAAGGATTCCAGAGTGGAGCAGAAGCACACTTTGAAAATGTGTTAACATTTTTTTTTCATGTTTTACAGACAGTTAAGGCACCATCTTAGCCTGGCAATCATCTCCAAACTGTTGAACAAAAGATGTACTTATAAATGTGAGGTTTCAAATTTACAGGTATGAGTGACACCTAAATTAATGCTAACATCTTTGCTGTAAGCAGTGCCCTTTAGACTTTTATAGTGTTTAGGTGTTATCTCACAAAAGTCATTTTGAAAAAATGTAAAAATAATCTCAAAGATACCTGCCAGCATCAAACCTAATTTCCACAGAATCCCTTAAAAGGGTTTTACTTTCAGATGCAGCGAGTAGAAATAACATTTATACAAGATACTGTTTAAAAAAAGATCAGTTTTGTTTCCATTTATATTGCTGCAAGGCACATGAATTACTCTTGTCAGAATTTCCATTTATTAAACTTAATGTATAAGTGAGGCAGACTTACACATGCATTCCATTTTCTTAATATGTGAGTGGTTTTTGGGCTGATGTTTAATGGTGCATCCTAACCTTCTAGCACCCTGTCAATAGTTGGTTCATGCCATGCCATATGCTTAATGTTGCTGGGATATGTTCCAGCTTCCATGACTCTTAATTGGGTGGTTTGAGAATGTTGTGTTACTTATAGTTCAGTAAACTGCTAAAAACAAATTATTCTCCTGCAAAATGTCACACTTGGGATGCAACATTTTACTAAAACAAGGCATAATGTAAGTCTTGCAAAAATGTGTGTTTTACAGCTGAACATATAGTAGGGCTACTTTTTCCATGTTTCTTTTGTATGGTATTCTGTGAAGTAATTAAATAAAAATTAAAGGCAGAAGATTTTTTAATACCAAATACTACAATAAGATCCTTTCATTTTCTGCAACAAAGTTTTTGTTTGTCCTTATTTTAAAGTTTAACATAGGTAATTATTTCTGTATTTATGATAATTTTCTTTCATGCTTAAGGAACATTTTGTTTTTCTACACCTTGAGCAAAATCCATGAAGCAGCTTACATTTGTTTTGAGCTGTGTGTGGTTTGTGCTATTAGAACAACCTAAACCTTTTTTTTTTTATTTTTAAAAACCTTAGATATCAGAACTTCGTCCATACTTGATAAGAATGAAACCCTCGTCTCTCTTAAAGTCCCTTGAAGCTGCACAAGAAGGCTCTCCAAACCAACTGTCTGTAGACACCCTGGATCATGAGGTTAGAGTATTGTATGGATTGTGATCTGTGTCTAGTTTTATTCTGAAAGAGACCTAAAAGAAAAGTCCATTTTAATATTTCTGTGTAATTGTTTTTATTTTTGACAGTTATGACTTTCCTCTTCATAAAATATTGAAGAGGGTACAGTAGAAAATGCAGTGATTTTATGAGTGAGGACTTCTGGTACTCATAATAACATATTATGTACAGTTCAAATCATAAAAATGTAATTTTTCATAATAAGTAGATTATACAATTGTTTAAATCATTATTGTAGTAGTGACCATTTTATCTTTCTTATGAATTTCCACAAAACTGTACCCGCTAAGAGTGTTGTAAACCTGAATTGTGTTCATTGTAGAATCACCTGCATTTATCCTTTGAAGTTTTTTGATTTTGGTTCATCAGTGCTTTGATTTATCAGATGGCTGATTTTCCTTTAATTTTTCATGTTGTGTAGTATTTGATGTAAGCCTATAATAAAACAAAATTTGTACATTTTGTTACAGGCATATTATTTGGCTTACAGCCTGTTGGTACTTGCTAATGAAGTTGTCAACATTGACTCTCTTCCATCTAATCAAAGGGTAAGGTGATTTAAAACTTTTTTTTTTTTTTTTAAACTATTCAATGGCAAATATTTTATCAATATCCAATAATTGTTATTTCCACTCTCCCAGCCATAGATACATTAGGTGACCAGAAGTTTGTGAACATCTGACCACCACACCCGTATGAAATAACATCAAATACCCCCCACCCTGTAGCTATAATAGTCTTAACTACTCTGGGAATTGCAATCGGTGTTCAGATTCAACGGAAAGTTCAATCCAGTAGGGTTGAGGTCAGGGCTGTTTTCAGACCACTCAAGTTCCATCCATCCATTATCCAACCCGTTATATCCTCTCTACAGGGTCACGGGGGGTCTGCTGGAGCCAATCCCAGCCAACACAGGGTGAAAGGCAGGAAACAAACCCCGGGCAGGGCACCAGCCCACCGCAAAGCACACACACACACACACTAGGGACATTTTAGGATCGCCAATGCACTTAACCTGCATGTCTTTGGACTGTGGGAGGAAACCCACGCAGACACGGGGAGAACATGCAAACTCCACGCAGGGAGGACCCGGGAAGCGAACCCAGGTCTCCTAACTGCGATGCAGCAGCGCTACCACTGTGCCACCCCCACTCAAGTTCAGACACAATTGACTAAAATACCTTTGTATGCTGTAGCAGTAACAGTAGTCTTTACTAGATCCAAGGGGCATTGCCTAAACCCTAATAAACAGGGCCAGAACAAGCAGAACTAATTGACATGTATATAAAAATAAATACAGTATCTCTTTATTATAAAAAAAAATCTTGCAAGGTTGGAAGGAGACGAGACGTGATTTTCTCAGAGAGACAGTTTCACGTCCCGTGAGACGAGTCTTTGTGCCAAGAGATTTAACCACGCCCAGGGCCAGAAATAAAACAAAGAGTAGATGACATAGAAGAACATCGTAAAGAATTCAAAAACGTTGGCGTGGTACACATGCAGAGCAGTTTAGAGATAATGGAAGAACGAAAATGCGAAAGTCTCAAAAAAAGAATAGTGAAGATTGCATTACCGCAAACAAATGGAAATTATTACTCGGTGAAATAACGGAACAGCGAAAACAGATTGAGTACATTGTTCGGATTTAAACTTTAAGTTGGAGACTTGTAGATTGTCTAATTTGTGTTGCCATCAGGGAAACAAAAGTAGTGTTTCTTCTCAATAAAGAGTCTTATCCATGAGAATTAAAAGATTTGTTATTTGGTGAAAGTGAAATCCCGCGAGAGAAATCATTTCTCATTTGTGTGAATGCTATTGTCAGACACATTTCTTGTATAGAGAGAGAAACAATATTTACTCATAATCACAATGTAATTCCAAACACGGAATCAAAATTCAATGCGATATGGATGAAAAGGTAAAAGCGAAAAGATACCAAATATATGGACATAGGTGATATGACAGAAGTGCGCTGCGGTAGTTGAAGAGCCAGCAGCAGCAAGGAGGTAAAAAAAAAAAAAAAAAACTATTTGTTTCCCATTGTATCACTGTTTAAGAGGGGGTTTCGGAGGAGCGAATGCGTCTCCTTGGGGTGCCCCGTTCAGCCCCGCTCTTCACAATGCGAGTGGCAGAGATGCGAAGTGGCTGGCGTGAAGTTGGGGGGGGGGGTTTGGGGGGGATGTTTATGGGGGGTTGGCAAGCAAAGCCCCCTAGTATATCTACATTTGACTAAGGCATGTGTACATAGCAGCACATTAAGTACAAAAGCAACTGAAACAATCCATACCAGTTTCGGTTGATTAAGGATGTAGATGGAGTTCTTGATTCCTGAATGTGATTAGTTGATCAGATGACAGGGAGGAGAGGAAAACGGCAAACTCCTAAGATTAGTGTAGTAGGAGAAAAATAAACCCCTGGAGGGCCATAGTCGGAAGACAGAAGCAAGCAAATCAGATAGTTAATTAAGTCAGTTAGTAGTCAGTTTCTGCATCATAGAAGTCAGAATGACCAAAGCCAGCTGGTCGCCCACCCTCCACTGGGTGCAGTTGATACAGTCATCTGTAAAGGTTTCCAAGGCATCCTCATTGCCTTTAGTACCCCATGTGACTACAGAATAGAGCGCTGTGAGTAGGCCACAAAAGATGGGAGACCAAAAAGAAAACAATGGATTAATGCTGGGTACTTATTTATACATCAAAGAGCTAATCTTGTCATCAGATCGCTATGCTATGTTTTAATTACTGGAAAGATTGAAAAAATGGATTTTTAGAAGTTTTTTTTAAATGTTCGACAGATTTAGCCTGGCATGTATCTATTGGTAATTATTCCAGACTAGACAAAGAGCCCATTTCGACAACGTAAGATGAAATGGGCACGAGTTTGTGTCAGCAGTGTATGAAGAACAAATGATAAGTAACGAAGAAGTTGTTTTGTAATGATTGTAGTCCACTTTACTCATTACTGTACAGGCTTGTACTGTTAGTTGATGAATTTCCCAGGCCTATAGTATAATATTGAATGATGAATGTTCTAGTACAATATGGAATAGTAATAAGTATAAGCACCACAAACCTGATATAGGTGTATTGAATGAATGCGTAATTGAATCAGAATGCGTAATTAGGCCTTGAGCAGTAGTCGAAATCGCCTTTCAGGCCTCTAGAGCTTTAATCGAAGTCGCCTTTCTCTTTGAACTTTTGCGGCCGTAAATCTGCCACCTGCCGCGATGTTGGGGTTGGATGTCGGTCTCGTATGGTTTTTCGGGCAGCTGCGCAGAAGGCGACTACGCATTCGGCTTCGGACGGACGTGAGTGAGTGAGGAGGCAGGCGAATTATGTATTAAGATTTTAGGGGCATAAGAACAGAATGCTGCCTCACCGGTTATTTTATGCTCAGTTCTTGGAATAATGAACACAGCAGTATTTGCAGATCTAAGATTACAATTCTGTACATAAACAGGCATTTTAAATTGTGGTTGGGGGTGTCAAAATGTTTAAGAACCTTTTATTACAAGTAGAAGTATTTTAAAATTAAGTCTAAAGGACACTGGCAGCCAATGTAAAGATATTAATATTGGGGATAACATGCTCATATTTTTTCTTTTTGGTTAAATTCTCACTACTGCATTCTGTAGTCGACTTATTCCCTTCCTGGGTGGTCCTGATAAAAGAACATTACAGTAATCTATCTAGTGGCTAAATACAAATGCATGCTTTAACTTTTCAGCATCTTTAAATGTTATAAGAGATCGCACCCTTGCAGTGTTCCTTAGATGGAAGAAAGTGTTCTTGGTAATATTACAAATAAGCGATCTGAAATTAAGGTGGAAGTCAATTATAACACCTAAACTCTTAACCTCTAGTTTGATTTGCAGGGCCAGATGATTAATTTTGTTTCTAAGATTTCACTTTGTTTACTGTTGCCAATGACGAACAATTCTGTTTTTTCCTTGTTTGGTTTAAGAAAATCCATACTCATCCATTCTGTTAGAAAGGCATGGTATTAAAGGTTTAGAGCCTCTGGGTCATCAAGCACAATGGACATAATATAGTTGTGTCATCAGCATAGCTATGGTAATTTACATTGTATTTTGAAATAATCTGGCCTAATTGAAGCATGTAGAATGAAAATAATAATGGTCCCAAAATTGGATCCCTGTGGTACTCCATATAGAATATCATGAATTTTGGATACACAGTCACCACAACTGACAAAGAATTTCCTTCCAGTTATATAAGATTTAAACCAGCCCAAGGCAGTACCCAAAAGCACTACCCACTGGCTAAGGCAGTTTATAAGAATGTCTTAACGTATTGAATGCTGTGCTCAAGTCTAGTAAAACAAGTACAGATATTTTATTTGCATCTGCGTTAATTTGCAAATCATTTACTAATTTAACTAGGAACTGTTTCAGTACAATGATTTGATGTAAAACCTGACTGTAAACTTTCTAGAATAAATTTTTTATTCAAATAATAACTGCAGAAAAACTGCATTTTCAAAATTTTTTCTGAGAAAAGGCGAATTGGAGATTGGCCTATAATTGTCTAAGGTAGAGCAATCATCATTACTTTACTTGAGCTGAGGTTTAATTACAGCAGTTATAAAAGAATCTGGGGGAAAATCACAGAATCTAATGAACAATTTACTATGTCAAGAACTTTATTGATAATTAGATCAGAAACTTCTTTAAAGAAGTTTGTAGGAATGGGGTCCAATACACAAGTAACTGAGTAATTATTATATGAAGCTCAGATTCACTAATTTTAGTGAAGCAGCTTGGGTTAAGGTTCACAATGCTGAACTCATTGAGGCTCAACAAAATTTTTCTTTGAAGTTGGTTTTATAATGAGTCTAACATTATACATCTTTTTTCTCTAAAATATACTGCAAAATCTTCATTTTTAGTCTAGGTTGTTTTCAGTGATAATGGAGCTGGGATTAAAAAACAGTCAACAGTTGATAAAATAACTTTTGGATTTCCTGCACAATTATTAATAATTTTAGAAAAATGTGACTTTCTGTCCTGAAAAACTGGACAATTATATTTCACTATGAGAATTTTGGATTTCATAATTGACCATTAGTTTAGTCCTTCTCCATTGAAGTTCTGCCCTATGGCACTCTCCTTTAAGTTTATCTCAGTTTTCCACATTACTACGACTGCAAATCTTAAATGTTTTTGGGTGCTACCAAGTCCTCTGCAACCCGTATCTTCGCATTTAAATGCTCCATCATCGCTGCCTGCATTGGAAAAGCTAGTAAATTTAGGCTGTTAATTATATTAGAATATCTGGCAGCAGCTGCGCTGCCAAAATAATGCTGACTAAGGTCAAAAAAGACCAGGTGGTTTATAAATTCTCTTGACTTAATCACCCAGTATTACAAACCTGTCATAAGTCGTTATTATTATAGATAATAGATTTTAAAATTCATCAATAAAGAATGTGTTATATTTCAGCGGATGATAAATGGTAAGAAGTAAAGAATGTGAAACTCCTTGAATAACTTGTGCAAGTTATTTAAAAGATGTGAAATTACCAAAACTGATAACATTAAAATTTAACTTAGTAGAAAAAAATATTTGTGAAGCTGCAGGCTCTACCAGAAGAGATCCGAGTTATCTACAAAGCCGAAACGATTCTTTTCACAGAAAGTCTTCAGCCAGGTGTTCAGGGAGTAAAGTCTGCTGAATGCTTCATCTTATCTTCTCGTCATCGGAAGTGGCCCTGACATAATGATCCTCGCAGCCAGGGTCCACTCCTTGATGACATGAACAAGCGATGAGAAGTCCTTCAGTATCTCTCATTTATGGTGACAAATATCATTTACACCCATGTGAAGAACAACACTTCCGAATTGTCTGTGCTTGTGGTTCTTAAAAATTGGTGGTGTTTTCTTTTTGATATCCAAGACACAGGCAGCAGGATACAAAAGTCTTGTGGACAGATGATAGAAAGTTTAAATTGCAAACAATTGTGCCTCCAATAATTAATGAATCAGGTGTAGGCAAGTCTGGGGAGGGAGGGGTCCAAAGCGGTTGGTGGTTTTCAGTGGAGCTAGGGTAAAGGTGACTCGATGCGGCGTCCAGGTGAAGTGTCATGGAGTTGATGATGCCGAGATTTCTGGAGTACTTTAGAGGGAGTCTTCATGTAGTCTGGCTTTCTGGTTCTGCAGCGTGGATTGGCATGTGAGGAGCTGTTGAATCTGTTTATCCAGGATCGTGAGTTCTTCTTTGACAACTCTGAAGCTGATGATATGCCATCTTGGTCGCAGCTTCAAAACTTGAAAGACAGAGAAAATACAAAGAAGACAATTCTCCAATAAAGCAATATTCAATAAAAAATACAGACCAAAAATACAATCTATAACTCAATGTGCTAAATGAAAAGAAATGTTAAGACAAAATTCAGGAGAGCATGTAAGCGCAGAGGGAGAGGAGTTCAACCACAGATGACTTCTGTTGTTTTAACCAGACATGTTTCATATCACTTCCCATTTGCCCATTCATGCTTGATGATTATGAAACCCAATTTTCTTTTGTTCCCAATGTTTCTGAAAATTCACTTCTTACTTTCTCCTCCTTCAACTTGCACACTTTCAGGTTAGGTAACTAATTCTTCCTAGTTTTTCTTCATGTCTCTGAGTAAAAGATCTCCTATAACCAACTACTATTATTTCCATCATACCTCCAAAATTAAGAATCCTCTCACCTTTAACATTCCTGGTACTGAAGCTAAAGCGTCCATCGACTCCCTCATAACTATAAGCATTAACTCCCAACATTTGTGTGCAAGTTGGCAGCCATCACATTCCCCTTTGGCAACTCCCAGAAGGGTATCAGGGTAGCCTACCCTACTGCAACCATAATACTTCGCACTTAACTGGGGTATTGTGGTTGTGCCAGTTAGCTTCTTCTCTGTGCATTCTTCATCCACTTTTCTGTGTTTTTTTTTTTAGTTTGTTGCTTGTTTATTTTTTATTAAAATTACTATTTTTGTTTTATTTACAAACTAATTGCTTAAATTTATTTAGTGTACTAGTAATCATGCAGACCTCCCTGGTCTCAAATAAAGGTGGTTCATGTAGAGCAAGCTGAACATTACCATTTTGGGCACACATTCTTTTATTGGCAGTATGAAAAAATACTGCCACAAAGTTAGCATATTGCCGATCTAACTTTCCTAAGTAGTGCTCTTCAAACAAACATTGATGTAAGGATGTAAAAGCTAAACTTCCACATGGTTATAAACTCTCCTCGTTTGTCAGCATACATTTCTTGATGTTGTTTTCATTCTTGCATTCTGTATTGTGGATTGTGTCTGGCATGAGTTGATGAGCCATAGTATCAAGCTGCTGAATGGCTCTATATTCAGACTTACCTCTCCTTGCACTTTGTCACTGGAGCGCCTGCTGTGTTTAGCTTGATGTTCAGGAATTGTTGCAACTGGAGTATTTTCATGCCATCGTGGTGTGTAGCATTGTATTTTGCAATCATAACAATCACCTTTCTGTGAGGGTAGGAGCACAGGTCTGTTTGCATAGGCATTTGTCTGGTTTTGTCGCCTTCACATTCTATTTCCCATACTTGATGCTCAGAAGATGGTACTGCTGTTCTTGTTGTTCTTTCTAAGAGAAGACTCCACAATGTACTTTACATTCAGCAGATGTCACCCCTGTTCTTTTCCTTTCTGCCATGTGACCTTCTCGAGCAGTTTGCAGTAAGACACAGACCCTGATAGCTCTGTAAAGATTGCTGCTCTTCAAATGTTTCACTTCACCAGTGCATATCACATAATAAGCTTTTGATTAAGATCAAAATCAAGGTTCTTTCTATCCATCCATCCATCCATCCATTATCCAACCTAACACAGGGTCACGGGGGGTCTACTGGCTCCAATCCCAGCCAGCAACAGGGTGCAAGGCAGGAACAAATCCTGGTCCAGGCACCAGCCCACCGCAGGACACACACACACACACACCAAGCACACACTAGGGACAATTTAGGATTGCCAGTGCACCTAACCTGCATGTCTTTGGACTATGGGAGGAAACTGGTGCACCCAGAGGGAACCCACGCAGACACGGGGAGAGCATGCAAACTCCACGCAGGGAGGACCCGGGAAGTGAACTCAGGTCTCCTTACTGCGAGGCAGCAGCGCTACCACTGCGCCACCGTGCTGCCCAAATCAAGGTTCTAGCCCAAGTGAATTGTGAGTAATTGCATGACAAATTAATGTAACCCTTAAGACTTATATATATTTTTTAATGTACAGTACACCCCCAAAATTCGGGGTTACATTCTTAGAGCACCCGCGAATTGTGAAAAACCGCGACTTTCGGATGTGGTGAAAAAATGCCTTTTAAATGCCTATTTTTATAGTTTAAACCCTAAATACAGTATACCCCCAAAGCACTTTAATTTTGTTGCAAACTTAAGCTTAATACTTTAATACATTACCTAAAAACAGAATGTAAAGGTAAACCCGTCTACTGTACAGTACTGTACTGCTATGTCTCCCGCGGTGCTAGAATGTAAAATACCGATGTTACTGCTATACGTACTGTAATTCATGCAAGCTCGTTTTCTTTGGTATGCACTGTCGTTTTCTTTGTTATAAGTAGAGTAAATACATAATAATTTCACTTAATTAAAATACAGTAAAATGTACGGGTACTCACCAATGATGAATGATATTGGTGATGATGAAGAAGTAGCTGTGCAGTACGATGCAGAGAATTTAAAACTCCTCGGGTGGCACCTCTTCTTCAGGCGCTTCAGGAGGAGCCGTATGTGATGGGTCTTCTTCTGGTGGGGTTTCGTTCTGGCTTTTTTTTTTTTTATATAGGTTTCAGGAACATTGTGATGGGAAGTTGCTACATTGCCTCCTTTAGCGAACTGCTGGTACAATTTCCGTGCTTTCTCACAGATGATATTACCGTCCAAGGGGATGTTCTTCTTCCTGCAGTCGGTGATCCACAATGCCAAGGCAGATTCCATCTTGACGATATTTTTATTCCTTACGGTCATTACCGTTTTGGCACTATCACAGAAACTTACTAATACGGTACTCCAGATCGCTGCTTCGTTCTTCTTTATGTAGCGTGCGGTGCTTTCATTAATGCCATAGTGGCGCGATACTGCAGCATAACTTTTTAGTTCCTGGAGCAAATCCAGTAGTTCAACCTTCTCCTGGAGTGTTTTAAACTTCTGGTGCTTAGGCTCAGTGCCAGAAGCCTTAGAAAGTGCAGGGCGATTCAGCAACATCTTGTGTGTTTAAGATTAACAAAATTAATACAATAACAAAATGGAAAACACGAGGACACTCAGCTGGAGTTGTGTCACAGGGCAGCAATCAATCAGCAGCAAGGAGAAATGAATAATGCTCTCGGATTGGCTACTTTCACCATCCCAAACTGCGTTTCCCTCAGCAGTGGTAAACCCACTCACCTGGAGATGCTTCACAGGACAGCAATCAATCAGCAGCAAGGAGAAATGAACAACGCTCTCAGATTGGCTACTTTCACCATCCCAAACTGCGTTTCCCTCAGCGGTTGCTTCCTGTTCTCTCTGCAGCACAGTATTGCCACGAAAAAAGCCATAAAAAATTGCGGAGGATATTTGCGCTTTCCACTAACAATTAATAGTTAGGTTCTATGGAAAAATCTGCTAATGACTGAGTCCAAGAACCCTGAAACGTAACTTTGTATGACCTATTTACAATATGTTTTAATTAAAAAAAATCAATTATTAAAAAGTATTTTTATGGAAATCTTCTCTTTTATTAAGACATTTGAACCTGTGCAGTTTGTTCAAATTCTGACTGGGAAATCCCTGTTTATAAGGCTGTTACTGAAAATATAACTTTTTTTTGAGTCACTACATTGCTGAACAAAGTGTGCACCGTAATTAGTATCCAAAGCTGCAATGCTTACCTTAAAGCATATTTTAGAAAGCATTTTATCTGATATTATTTTCAGCTCAACTTTGACTTCCTTTTGTGCTTTACCTTATACATACACGTAATGTGTACTTAGATTTTTGGAAAGGGAAAGAAAAAATGAATCTAACATTTAAAACAGTAACATGAAACTTTATTGCATCCTGTTTGCTTTATTGATTTAATTGGGCTAAGATTAATTTGCATTATTTGTGACTTAGTAACTTTTCATGCATATAACTGAATGTTTTCATTATGAATGAAAGATTGTAAGGTTATTATTAACGAATGTAAGATTTAGCAATGGTAGTGTTAACACCTATGAGACAAGCTTGTACTTGCAGTTTCTTCAGTAGATTGATAAAACACTAATCAAACTATCTTTTGTGAAGTCTAGTTAAATTGCTATTGTGGCTGATTTAATGTTATGAATCCAGTGTCTATGCATTAATGTATTGTCATTATGTAGTGCCTGGAGGAGTCTCTCAGTCAGAATGTGGTCCACTTTGACATAATATTATAAAATGCCACCATTCTTGTTCAGGCACCTTGGAACCATTTGACCAGAAGGGGTTGACCTCTCTTAGCCTCATGGAGTATCTGCCCTTTCCTCCTGGGTATATTCCTGGTGACACACTTCTTGTCACCTCTTGAAAAGAGAACAAATCAGACTCTTAAGCATCTTAAGTTCTTGGTCCCCTTCTAGGTTGTTTTCTGTGTTCCACCTATGCATTTCCCCAAAGAAGGCAGAGAAAATTGTAACACTGTTTTTAAAAACAGAAAATAGTAAGATTATCACTAAATTAGGACTAAACAAGCTGTTTTAGAAGTAAATTGGGTTTTAGGCATTTTTGTGATGGACGTTGATGCAGATAGCATTACTAAAAATTTTAGTCAAAAGGTTTAAGTGAAAATACTGGTGCCATAATACAATGTTATACTGCTTTTGGGACAAAAGGCTAGTTTGCCAAAGTACATGTTTTGCACCTTGATAACACACCACTGTAGTATTACTTCCCAGAATGGACAATACGTTCCAGAGAGCCCATCACCATACAGTGGGCCCTGGCCATTGTAATACAATACAAGCAAGTATGCCTCCCTGAAAAGTGCAGAGTACTATGCTTAATCATAGCCAAAGGGCTAAGAAGTGATTGTTCTGTTTTTGCTGCATTGCAGTTGACACTGTTCATCAGCTGTGGTTCGTAAAACATAACTTGCCATAACTTGCTCACATTGATTCATGAAACCTGTGTTTTTTTGCTGTTTGGCAAAGTGGAGAGCTCTAAATACAGCGTGTGAGGGTCAGGATGGGTATCTTGATTGCATGAGGTGAATGTGTTTTGATTAGAACCTCCCTCTTTCTCATATTCCTTTCTTCTCTCTCTCCCCTGATATCCAGGCTAAATATCAATATTTTGGCTGTAACTGTAGATAAAACAAAAGACTTTGACTTTTGTATTCATTTACTATTTTATTAATACATTAAAACTTGAAAGGGCCATTTATTTAGCTTTCTGACAGTAGTGCTCCAGGTCTGGTGCTCTCTACTGAAAGTCATTTTACTTTCACTTGTATGGAAGCTGAAGAATTCTTCTTGAATGTCTATGCTGTACTTTCCTTTAAGTGATATCGTTTAGATGTCTTGACAATGCACATACAGTATGATTCACTTCACATTGGACCCTGCCACATATTAGTAAGCACATAGTAGAAGCCTGAGTAACAGCTTTCAAACGTGGTATCTAGTACAGCTGTACTAGATTAGAGAGGTCAAAATCTTCTGGTCACACACTGTATATGTGACTGGCTCTTGGGACTATGTCTTTACCAGCTGAAAGAACTGTAGTTGTTAGCACATTGTACTGTACATTGCTTGATGAATGGACTGGACATACTAAACTACCCCCCCTGCCACGCCACAACTGTTGAATCTTATTTTCTGGAATAGTACAGCATATCAGAAATTCAATTAGAAATGGGATATGTAAAATCTTTAATTCATTGATTTTAGTGCATGTTACCAACATTTGTATTCATTTCACATAGTATCTTGAAGTCCTCATACTTATGGTTGAAAGAAATTCAAACATTTAAGTGAAGTAGATACATAAGTGCTTGTTGGTAATGCAGTAGTAAAATGTTTGAGGGCCTTTATTTGATTGATTCTTTGGTTAACCTATGATGATTTTTATTTTTTAATACCCTTAGCGAAGTCTGGTTTTACTGTGCAGTGAACTGGATAAACACATAAAATGTGACATCAGAGAACACGATAGACATCTATATCGAAGCAAGGTACGTTCTTATTTAAACTGTTCTAGTAATAGTATGTTACTTTATATTCTGCCAACTATGCAGGTACCATACAATGCCAGTTCACTACCTATTCTTATTTATAATAATAATGAGCAGCAAAGTATAAGAACATTGCTGACACTGGTCAGTAAAAGCTACCTATTCTTTTTAAAGTATTCTCTAACTGCACATTGGGCATGGTAATCAACAACTCCCAAATCTATTGCTTTCTATAAATGAATCTGTGATTTTTATATCAACCAATATTAGTTAACCTTGACCCAGATCAGTGTCTCCATAAGGCACCACCATCCTCCTTTCACCACATGTTCTAATGACTTAAAATGGCTATACATAAAGTACAGTACTAAAGCCTTAGGCCATCCAAGAAATTTACTTTTAAAGGTAGTTATCCAAGAAGTAATTATTGATTTGCTTGAAAATAAAACAAATACTTTTATCTTTGTTCAGAAATTGATTTTACCCCAATCTGTGATTACTCTGTAGGTGAATGTTAAGGTTTGTGAGGTTTTCATCCTTAATCTGTACAACAACACAGCATTTTCTGTTCCAAGACAATGCGCTTATAATTTACACTTTCAATGTTGTATTCATAAACCTCCCACACAGAACTTTGTTCTTTTCTACCCCCATGTTTACTTTTGAAGCTGTCTCAGTCAGTTGCCACCTGCAGACTGGAAATGTTAGGAAAAAAGCAGAAAATTATACTATGTTCAGAAAGATGTGATAATAATACCCAGGCAGGGAGTTAGAGAGTAGGCAACCATTGGATTTTAGCTGTAGCGAGAGAACCACAGACAAATTAGTATGTAGTGTGAAGGCTTAGGGATATCCAAAGCTTAAATAGCTACTGCCCAAGAACAGCAAGTAGTCAATGAGCAAAGAATGAGAGCTTGCAGTAGTTGAATGGACAGCCACAAAAAAGACAGAAACAGTATCTTACATTATGAGAAATTATATATATATGATGTTAAACATTAATAACAGATCTTTGAAATATCTATTTTGAGAGAGAATGAAAGGAGGGAGGATTCTGGTACCAAATTATTCTCATGATATCAGGTATTTTTAGTTATGAATGTAAAACTAAGAAAAAAGCAAAAACAAACATAAGTCAAATAGATATACATTTAAAAAGCACATATTTTAATTTTTCATCAGTTTGTGAATAAACTGTCATATCAATAATTGTGTGAGGTTTCTATTGCTTCTTTGCCAAATGAGCTTTTAAAAATTAACAACAAAAAAAAATTCTACTGTGAAAAATGACAGGTAAATTGTTAAAGTAATATAACATTAAGTATTTTTCACTTGTGATTTTCTGTCCATAAGATAAAGTTTTTTTTTTGTTTTTTTTTGACAACACATTTCAGCTTTAGACTTGTGAATTACACCTTGATAGTGCAAAGAAAACCAGCAGCTTGTCGCCTAACATCAGACCACATATGCACCCTGTAAAATTTGGTTCCACAGGGTGCTGCTATGTCATTTGCCTTGCACATATGCTGGGCTCTGTCACAATTCAGTGACATGGCAACTTTGAAAGTTGCCCAGCATTCTTGTTACACACCACACATCATCATGCTATCACTGTCAGTTCCTGAAGGATCTATATATATATATATATATATATATATATATATATATATATATATATATATATATATATATATATATATATAATATGTATATATATATATATAATATGTATATATATATATATATATATATATATATATATATATATATATATATATAATATGTATATATATATATATATATTATATATATATATATATATATATATATATATATATATATATAATATGTATATAATAATATAATTCACTAAGCCGACAGGGCAACGCAAGTCAACCATGGGATATGCACGACAGCCACGCCCACCAACTCTAAGACCATGGGATACAACGACAACTCACAGAGCCATGCCCACCAACTCTAAGAATTCACTAAGTCCATGGCAAGCAAGACGCACGCAAGACAGAGCCACGCCCGCCAACAATTTTGAGTGAGAGTGAAAGCATTTGCCAAGAATGTTTTCATTAATCAAGATCAAAAGTTGGAGGTTCGAAGACGATAACATACCATCGTAGTTCCGACCATAAACGATGACGACTGGCGATTCGGTGGTGTTATTCCCATGACCCGCCTGGCAGCCAACCAGGTAACCAAAGTCTTTGTGTTCTGGGGGGAGTAAGGGTGCAAAGCTGAAACTTAAAGGAATTGACGGAAGTGCTCCACCACGTGTGGAGCCTTTCGTGTAATTTGACTCAACATGGGAAACCTCATCCGGCCTGGACACGGAGAGGATTGACAGATTGATAGCTCTTTCTCGATTCTGTGGGTGGTTGTGCATGGCCATTCTTAGTTGGTGGAGCGATTTGTTTGGTTAATTCCGATAATGAAAGAGACTCCCTCCTGCTAAATAATTACGCGACCCCCGAGCGGTGGGCGTCTAACTTCTTAGAGGGACAAGTAGCTTTCAGCCACATGAGATTGAGCAATAACAGGTCTGTGCTGCCCTTAGATGTCCGGTGCTGCACGCGCGCTAGACTGAATGGAACAACGTGTGTCTACCTGGCGCCGAGAGGCGTGGGTAAGCCGTTGAACCCCATTCGTGATGGAGACCGGGGCTTCCAATTGTTCCCCACGAACGAGGAATTCCCAGTAAGTGCAGGTCATACGCTCGCACTGATTAAGTCCCTGTCCTTTGTACACACCTCCCGTCGCTACTACCATGGTCGGATGACTTGGTGGATTATATATAGAAAAGCAGCCGGAACCGCAAAGAACAATGAAAAGTCAACGTGACTCACAGGTGCATGTGGACTGTACACAGATGAAAGCGACTCAGGTGAGGAGTTGGGGCCGGGCACATGAGCAGGCAGTGTGTACTGAACGATGACTAAGAGATGACTAAGAAATCAGCAGACTAGAATGGCGGGGTGGAATGGGTATCCCTCCTCCAACCACCCCCACCCCCCCGTTCTGCCGTCCAGCCCCAACCCTCGCTCTGGGAGGTGGAGGCGCGATGACGGTCCTCCAGTTTTCAGTCACAGACAATTGTTTGTTGCCCTCTCCAGAGTTCCATCTTTTCATTCACCTACAGTTGTATCCTCAAACCCACCCAATTTGGACAACTGTGTCTTTCAGGAAGTGTTCACCCATCAATACATTATTATGCGGCGTATGTTACGCCACGGGTTGGCTAGTTCATTATAATCACACAGTAGATTGCTTTCTTCTCCATGTTCTTTACGTTTTGACTGCCCATATTCAGCTTGCCCTATCATTACAAACTGAAAGTATCAGACAGTAATATGTTGCAAAGGATTTCCAACAAACTATTAAAAAAGACCATTATATTAAAGATAGTATTAATTTATTCTGTTACTTTTCATTCTTGAGTAAGTGCTGCAATTTCTATACCATTAACCTGTTTTTTTATGTAAATACCGTTTATTTAATGCTAGAAGTCTACACTAAAAGCACATATGCTTTGTTTCTTTTTAGTTCCGGTATGCTTCAGTAAGGAGCTACTAACTAATAATTGTGTCATTCTTATAAAGTACTTGCAGTGCATCCAGAAAGTATTCACAGCGCATCACTTTTTCCACCTTTTGTTATGTTACAGCCTTATTCCAAAATGGATTAAATTCATTTTTTTCCTCAGAATTCTGCACACAACACCCCATAATGACAACGTGAAAAACGTTTACTTGAGGTTTTTGCAAATTTATTAAAAATAAAAAAAACTGAGAAATCACATGTACATAAGTATTCACAGCCTTTGCTCAATACTTTGGCGATGCACCTTTGGCAGCAATTACAGCCTCAAGTCTTGTTGAATATGATGCCACAAGCTTGGCACACCTATCCTTGGCCAGTTTTGCCCATTCCTCTTTGCAGCACCTCTCAAGCTCCATCAGGTTGGATGGGAAGCTTCGGTGCACAGCCATTTTAAGATCTCTCCAGAGATGTTCAATCGGATTCAAGTCTGGGCTCTGGCTGGACCACTCAAGGACATTCACAGAGTTGTCCTGAAGCTACTCCTTTGATATCTTGGCTGTGTGCTTAGGGTCGTTGTCCTGCTGAAAGATGAACCGTCGCCTCAGTCTGAGGTCAAGAGTGCTCTGGAGCAGGTTTTCATCCAGGATGTCTCTGTACATTGCTGCAGTCATCTTTCCCTTTATCCTGACTAGTCTCCCAGTCCCTGCCGCTGAAAAACATCCCCACAGCATGATGTTGCCACCACCATGCTTCACTGTAGGGATGGTGCCAGGTTTCCTACAAACGTGAAGCCTGGCATTCAAACCAAAGAGTTCAATCTTTGTCTCATCAGACCAGAGAATTTTCTTTCTCATGGTCTGAGAGTCCTTCAGGTGCCTTTTGGCAAACTCCAGGCGGGCTGCCATGTGCCTTTTACTAAGGAGTGGCTTCCGTCTGGCCACTCTACCATACTGGCCTGATTGGTGGATTGCTGCAGAGATGATTGTCCTTCTGGAAGTTTCTCCTCTCTCCTCAGAGGACCTCTGGAGCTCTGACAGAGTGACCATTGGGTTCTTGGTCACCTCCCTGACTAAGGCCCTTCACCCCCGATCGCTCAGTTTAGATGGCCGGCCAGCTCTAGGAAGAGTCCTGGTGGTTTTGAACTTCTTCCACTTACGGATGATGGAGGACACTGTGTTCATTGGGACCTTCAAAGCAGCAGAAATTTTTCTGTAACCTTCCCCAGATATGTGCCTCGAGACAATCCTGTCTCGGAGGTCTACAGAAAATTCCTTTTGACTTCATGCTTGGTTTGTGCTCTGACATGAACTGTCAACTGTGGGACCTTATCTAGACAGGTGTGTGCCTTTCCAAATCATGTCCAATCAACTGAATTTACCACAGGTGGACTCCAATTAAGCTGCAGAAACATCTCAAGGATGATCAGGGGAAACAGGATACACCTGAGCTCAATTTTGAGCTTCATAGCAAAGGCTGTGAATACTTATGTACATGTGCTTTCTCAATTTTTTTATTTTTAATAAATTTGCAAAAACCTCAAGTAAACTTTTTTCATGTTGTCATTCCATTTTGGAATAAGGCTGTAACATAACAAAATGTGGAAAAAGTGATGCGCTGTTAATACTTTCCGGATGTACTGTATGCATTGCACTGTAGCTTTAAGAATTATGCTCTGGGGTAGTCTAAATACTTAGTATTATTTTTTTCTGTATAGCCATGCCCATGCAGGCCTTTTTTATAATTTTATTTGACTACAACTAATTTAAGTAATGTAAGATTTTACAGTCCTTTTCTTAATTCTACTACATTTGACAGGTTAAGGATTTGGTTGCGCGAATTTACACAAAATGGCAAGAGCTTCTTCAAAAAACTAAACCTCCTCAGGTATGCTTTCCAGTAGTTATGGTTTAATAAGCTGTTTTTTTCTCTCTGTGCCTCTATTGGTTAAATAAAAAAGATTTTTTTAATTGGTTAATGGTAAGGTTTCTTTCTACTAAATCATTACACGTTGGTATTTTGTTTTGCCACTTATTTAAAAATTAATTTTGGCCATGTTTGTAATACAGACATTTATCACTGGATTCTACATAAATAATAAAGAAATTCAGGGTGTGTTTTCAACTTCCATAAATTAATTACTATTTCTACTGCGGTTACAGTCTGTGGGAGAATTCCAGTTTTACATTATTGCCATTTTTTAAACTCCTGGTTTACAATAAACATGAATGCCAAATAAATCATTGTACACTGCGTCTCACTGAATAGTGTGTCAAGAAGCTGTGCCATACCAGGTTTAGGTAGATTGTTTCAAAAAGGACTCTCGTGAGCAGTGTGTGGGATTGGAAACGGTTTATTACTGCTGAATTACTGAGTACCTTTATCAGATGTGACAGATTTTTGTATATTCAGTGGCATTACAAAAATTAAATAGTCCATTGTTTCTCTAATTATGATCAGGTACTAACGAACAATGTTTTAGACCACTTTCAATTTTACAATAAACTAGTTCTCTTACCCACCTTCGCCCAAGAAATTTAATTTGCCTAAGTTATAGTGCCATTGGTTAATTCATTATGTAATCAAGGACTTTTGTGTATTTAATATTTATTTATTTATTTTTTACCTGGGGCTAATGTTATTAGTTCACTTAACCTGCTTACTTTTGAACATGCTGCATGCAGTCCTTGATGGTGTTGGTATGAAAGAGTTGCAGCAGAAATTCATACTAAAGTGGCATTTGGTATGTTACAAAGGTGATTTAAAGTTGCTTCATTCAAATCTAAAAACTGCTAAAAATCTCAACTCTCCATTACCATCAAAGTCTAAAATTAGTACTGCCTCAGTATACAGTGGATTTGTTTCAATTAAAAAAAAAAAACCCTTGCTAATACTTTTAATTACTCAGAAGCACCATACTGTTCTATTCTTATTACATTCTGAAAAAAACAGCATCTCTATCAGCTATGGAAAAACATGTGCTTCATGTTAATTTGGTTTATTTTTGGTTTGTTCCTTTTTTTTTTTTTTTTTTTTTTATTTTTTTTTTTACCTTAAAAAAGTGCTTAACGGTAATCGATCACTGATTGGTATTGCGAACCCAATGACAATATGCAGGCGATGCACTGATCTAAAAAAACAAAAAAAAAAAAAAAAAAGTATATTTAGTTTTTCTCAGAGTATCCCAGAGTCCGCCAAAGTCATTGACGTAACTATGTAATATTTTTCCCCCCTTTCAAAATTTCAATTGTTTCACTAAGCGGGACATCCCCACCCCCAATCCCCGTCTTCAAATCAGGCTCACCTCACAAAGGGAGCTCCCCCAACCCCGCCAAAATGCTGTCTGTAGATCATCAAGGAACTTATTAAAGGTAAAACTGGATTCCAGGTCCACAAAGTTTGATAACCACTGCCCCAATATAACCACTATAATCCAGCAAGACAATGAAATGGCCATTCCAAAGAGCTTGAAGAATAAAAATGCAACAGTTGCTCCCACAGGTCAGTTTTGAACAATATTACAGATAAAATGAAGGGGTTTGGGTATATTATATATTATATACCTTTTTTACTTAGTCAGTTGTGTGTGATTGAATATGTTCATGGTCACACTGCCTGGCAAGCACTTGCTAAGTATATTTTCTTTGAGCTTTCCTGAACTTTGCTCCTTACACTTATATTTCTCCATGAGATTTCTGTCAGCTCTGTGGTGAAACAGTGGACATGTTGCATTAGAATGTCCCACTCGCTAGAGCATTATTGATGACAACAAAAGATGCAGTTTTTAACCCCCCCATTCCCACCTTCCCACAGATAAGATGTGTCAAACTCTCCTTTCTTAGTGGATACCTGCTACTCTAGATATACCATCCTGCCAAATTGCAGCTTCTTAGCTAAATGGGAGATATTGTTTGAGGTGTTGAGACTGTCAGCATTGTTTTTATATTAATATAACATATATCCATCCATCCATTTTCCAACACGCTGAATCCGAACACAGGGTCACGGGGGTCTGCTGGAGCCAATCCCAGCCAACACAGGGCATAAGGCAGGAACCAATCCCGGGCAGGGTGCCAACCCACCGCAGATATAACATATAAAATATATATAATAGAGAGAGAGAAATACCATTTTACATAAGCTTCAGGTGCAACTACAGTAAGTGACCTATATGCCTTCTTCTTAGGTACATATTTGTACCAATAAGTATTAATGTTAAAACTGATTCTGACTTCAGTCAATCATAGTCAGGCATCATTTTATATTTTGTCCTTAATAACAATTAAAATAATGAGTAGTTTTCAAAGTAGTTTTCATGACTGAAAAAGTATTAATGTAAGGTGTGAGTGTGAATGTCTGTCCACCCTGTAGTGGGCTGTTGCGTTTTCTGGGTTTAGTTCTAGCCTTGGTATGGTAGGCGCAATTGTCTTTTGAACTTAAAATGGACAAGAAGTAAGCATTGATGGGCTTAAATGCAGAAAGAAAACAATACAGTTATTAAGTGACAAATTTTAGAGTAGGTTTTACTTTATAGCAGAGCAAAGTTGGATTTTAACATAAATGTAAACATCAGGAACAAAGACAATACATAGCTAAAGTATAGTGTTCTGTTTTCAACAAGGATTCGTCTGAATATGTTTCAAATTATTTTGAGCTTAGGTTTTTGAATTATCTTCTACTAGAAAAAAAGGAAATGTCACTGAGGTGACTGACCAACAAGATGTTTATATATCATTAAATACAAATCATCTCTGTTTTATTTCATAGGGAAAACTGCATGATTACTGGGAACCTTTAGCAGATGACCAGATCACACCTACTGATTGAAGATGGTTCAAGTGAACTTCACACATAATATCAGATATTTTTATTTATATCAGAAGAACATCCCCACTATTAAAGCAGAATATTGCACTCTTCTTTTGTTAAACAGAATTAAGGTGGCATATGCATATGTTAGAATATTCTTATATTTTTGCTTCATATATTATATACATGGAATGTTGCTTTATTTTCTTGTTTGAATATTTGAATGTACAGTATATTTGTATATATGATTATTGGATAAAGAAGTTAAAATTGAAGATTGTAAGCATTTATATTTTTTCAAATTTTTATAAGTCTGCAATTTTTTTCAAGTTTTCAAAAACTTTTTATTGTATTTATGTCAAAAAAATTCTCAACTTTTAATAATAAAGATTTGCTGCTTTTTAAAAAAGTTATATTTAAGGTATTTTTGGCCAGAATTTTGTCTGTGCTGTATACCATCTAGATTGAAAAGACATGGTAATTGTACCTTTCATATTTTGTACACCATTAAAACTACAGCATATCTTTCATTACAATGATACTTCCAACTTTCTGAATGAATTGATTTAAGGTAGCTTAGTAATGAATGACATGCCACAGACTTTTAAGACATCTTTCCAGTTGCTATAGGAACCAAGTATATAGCACTGGAAATGTTTTACTTCACTTGTGAATATTTAGAGTGAAATCTGTAATATGTGTTCAGGTAATATATATAAAGTAAAATTCACTGGTTCATATTCATATTCGTTTTCGTTTAAACGAATTAAAATAACAGAAAAAAGCCATTTTTTGTTATTGTTGTTCAGTAAGTTGGCAGATGGATATTTTTAAAAATGCACTGGACAGGCGTCTTAGAGAGTTTGGATCCTGCCTTGGGCCCAGTGCTGTTGGAATAACCTCTGAACCCTATGACTATATTTTAGTCCTGGCTTTTCCCTCAAAAAAAATAATATTTTGGAATGGTATTGTTGCAGCCAACATTACTGGACTGTTTTTTTTTTTTTCCTCTCACAGGTTTCATTCATTCATTTCATTCGTTGATGTCCATCTTTAAAGACGGACATCTTTCCATTGTTTGTTTTCGGTACAATTCTAAACATGAGCCTGAAGCTTTGTTTCTTTACAGCTCCCCAGTTAAAAGACACATTAATGTGAAAATTGTAGATTGGTACAGTGCTTAAAATGACATGTTATGATGTTTTGATCAATGTGCATTACCTGATGAAATGAATTTACCAGAGGAAAGGGAGAGAATACAAACTTGTATCTTTGCAGATCTTTTCATTCTGTCCAGACACCCTATAGCTTTCTGCATTTGTTTTGTTTGTGCAAGTTAGCTTTTTATAGAAGAGTGGAAACTATTTAATTTTCACTTAAAGTTTCTAATTTTACTTTTATTATGAGCAGAAAGAAATACAAAATCTTAATGGAATTCAATTTGTTATTGTAATACAGTGGGCTTTCACTTATAAGCCCTGCATGCTATACTCTAATGACAAATACAACACAAAATACACATTATTTTGCAGAAAAGAAGAACTGCCTAAGATGTACAGTATATACTGTAAATTCAACTGTCCTATGTTTACTGCACTATAAACTGGATTACAGTGCAGGGAAATGTTGACACTTAAAAAAGAATATCTTTAAGGCTAACAATGAGTCTGTTACTAGTTACACCCATAGCAGGATAGGCTAATTGCCATCACAGGGCACAGAGACAAAAAGGAAAATATATGTCAAGTATGAATAGTACTCAAACATGTTCTGAGCTCACTTATTTTTAGTGAGTGGGTTGCAGAGAGCCAAAGAAAAAAATTGAAACCAAAATTAGAAGCAAACTGTCAATGAATGCAACTCCATCACAAAAAAAAAAATCTTGACTTGGTTCTCACAAGGTCAGTTTTGAGTTACCAATTAACCTAACAGCATGTGAGTGGAAAGATGTGTCCCAGGAGGAAAGCTATACAAACATGCTCGGAGAAAGCAAACTTCATAAAGAAGCTTCTAAAGATAGAAAAGAGAATTGCATAAGATGTCTCCTCTGCACATTATTGCCTGTATTAAAAGCACATAATAAACTGATGAAGAATTGCACATTTTGAAAATCAATCAAGAGGAATATAGTTCATAAGAAATGTTAATAAATATTAGTTTTAATTGTAGACAATGCTTTTTTTTGAGTTCAGCTAATTGTAAATTCAAAATTGGCCCATGAGTGAGTATGTATGTCTGTATGTGCAAGTGTACGCACTGAACCTGTTTAGGACTGGTTCCTGTGCAGCTGAGGATAGACTTTGGCCTCTTAAAATGATCTTGAAATAAACTATGCAAGTTCAGTAATGGGAGGAAGGAACATTTGTACTCCAGTCCACCTAGTGCTCAGTAGTGATCAGAATATAATTAAAAACTGCAAGATCTCCTCCATACCCTCGGCAGTGGGCTTATTGTAGGAAAGAAATGGAGAAGCCACAAAGAACGTGACGGTGTCTGAATAGTTATGTAAGTAAAATTTTGATTCCATACTTTAAAAATGCCTTATTCTTAAAATACTGTATTGTTTTCCTGTTGACTGAACATGCTTTAGAGTATTTTTAAATCTGAATTTGCCTTTTTCCCCCAAATGATTTTATAGTACTACTGCCTTACAGCTCTAGAGCCCTGTGTTCAAATCCCTGGTGTGTTTTTTAAGTCTGCAGTCTTTTCCCAATGTCTCTGAGTATTTTTTTTCCTCCCAGGTTAAGATATGATGAGCGAGATACAATGAAAGCAGCTTTTCCTGCTACACACCTTAACAACTGGGACAAATATTTCATCTTGCACTTTACAGCTAAGTACCTAGTTTTTACTGCTGTTTGTTTCACATGGTTGTAAAAGAGGGTGATTTATCCTGGAGACTCAGTTCAAGTTTGAACCTGGCATCTATTGTTGTTTGCTTTAAAACTTGAGTTCTCTAATTACACAGGTAGACTTTACTTGATGTCAATTTTATGAGGTCCACCTGCTTATTAACACAAATAGCCTGTTCCTCCTCATGTGGCTGCAACTCGGGTTATACAAAAGGTACATTTGATCAAACAGTTTAGTTGTTGTTCAGTCAAATGTTTTAATGGACAAAAGGTGTATCTTGTGAGATTTAAGTACCTTTAAGTATAATTACTGTTGCCAGACTGGGTGGTTCCATCATTACAGAAATGATTACCCTTCTACGACTTTCATGTACTACAGTCTCTATAGTTTATAGAGAATGGTTAAAAAAAAAAAAAAAAAAGTAGTTGCCTTTCTGTGTTGTATGTTTTGAGAGGTCAGAAGAGAATGGCCAGACTTCTTCAAGTTAACAATAAGGCACATATATATAACAATGGTAGTGTAACAATACAATACAATTTATTTTTGTATAGCCCAAAATCACACAAGAAGTGCTGCAATGGGCTTTAACAGGCCCTACCTCTTGACAGCCCCCCAGCCTTGACTGTCTAAGAAGACAAGGAAAAACTCCCAAAAAAAAACCTTGTAGGGAAAAAATGGAAGAAACTTTAGGAAAGGCAGTTCAAACAGAGACCCTCTTTCCAGGTAGGTTGGGCGTGCAGTGGGTGTCAAAAAGAAGGGGGTCAATACAATACAATACACAGAACAGAACAAATCCTCATTACAGTATAAAAATAAACATTTTAGAAGTATGTAGCAGAACTTAACAGTAGATGATATCCCATAATATGATTTGGATTTGTTTAGAGTCCTGGAGACCTCAGCCATCAAGCTGCCTCCCCCATTTGGCCATTCCACGGCTGAAACAGCACTGGGCCAGCCAGTCCGATGAAAGGACCCGTCTTTCCCACGATTCCTGCGATCCTCCATCAGAGATGACTTTACCTTAGGCAGGCAAAACAACTTGGCAGGTGGGCCGTGGCACCAAGTGCCACATTTGAGTACCGAGAACAGAAACAGAATAGGTGAGGGTTAGTATCCAATTATAAACAGAAACAGAAGAGAATCTCTGAATACACAATGTGCTGGAGCTCAGTAGATGGTCTGCAACAGCAGAAGACCACAACAAGTTCAGACTCTGAGTGCATCCTGCATTGAGTCAGTGGTATAGGCTGGTGGGAGTGTAATGGTATGAGATATGGTTTTTTGGCACACATTAAGTTCCTTAATACCAACTAAGATGGCCAAAGTATACCCTTTTTTTTACGTGGCTTCTTCCAGCAAAGTAACATGGCATGTTTGAAGCTGGTTCTACAACAAATGATAGTGACTGGTTTACTGCAATGCTCTGCATAGCCTCCAGATCCCAATCCAATATAAAGCCTTTGAGATGAAATGGAATGCAAGCTTTGGAGAACAAGTGTGTGGCTGAAAAATGTACAGGATGCATGTGATGCTGTTGAGTTGTAAATGGACCAAAATTAATGACTCCAGCACCTTAATGAATCCATGCCTTGAAGAATTCTGGCTGTTCTGGAAGCAAACGGGGGTACTACCAGGTAAACAATGGATGCACATAATAGTGGGGTGTCCATTTAACTTTAATAAGACTTGCGTCCAGCATATCCATAGAATAAGTCTGTTATGCTTGTACAGTGTCACCCTTGCTGTTTTTACTTTTTTTCTTTTTCTTTTTTCTTACCCGTTGTTTACCTTTGGTAGTGCAGTGATTAGCGCTGTTGCCTTAAAGCTCCAGGGCATTGGATTTGAATCCTGTCGTGGTCACTGTATGTAGTGTATGCTCTTAGCCTGATGGCCACTAGATAGTCTGCTTTTGCTCCAATATCATAAAGACGTGCTGGTTAGGATTCCTGGCAATTCTAAAATCTTTGAGTCTTTGAGGCAGCTGTGTCCTTAAAATGTTCCTGCCTTGTGGGGAATGTTGCTGGTATAGACTATGGAAGAATGTCAGTGTTCAAAGTAATCATTAGTATATTTTAATTGGTTTTGAACCAAATACAGACAGCACACTGAATTCAAAAATGTAAAGGACACTAGCTATTCCAATTGATCTTTTTTAGTACAGAAGCTATGTAAAAGTATTCACCTTCTTTTAGGAAGATTTTACATTTTATTGTTTTTTAGCTTTGCCACCCATCTTACATGGGTTGGAATCTACTGTAAGAAATCAACATAGACCTCGGCATTAACGTTTGCAATTCACCATGCAGTGCATATGTCTCTATTGCATGCCATTTGGATTCATTAAAGTAGTGTTGCTGTTTGTGACATCTAATGGAATGACAAATTCAATGCATTTTATTATTAAAATGTTTGATGTGCCATCTTTTGGAATGACAGAGACATAGATAATAAAAGGACAGGTGTCTGTTTAAAGTATACAATATTGAATTATAGTGATTTTCATTTGGCTTTTTTAACATTAATCAACAGAAAAAGACATTTAATGACAGACAGAAAACAGATCTGTGCATAGTGGTTTAAATTAATTACAAATATAAAATTGTAATTGTAAATGGCACAGTCGAAAATCTGCCTAGAGCAGGCTGTCCACAAAAACTGAGTGATCATGCAAAAAGATCATGCAAGAGACCTCTGAGATCTCTGAAGGAGTGGCAAGCTACAGTGGCTGAGGTTAGATAGATAAGATAGATACTTTATTAATCCCAATGGGAAATTCACAATTTCAAAAAAAAAAAAAAACAAGTTGGAGAGACTGTGCAGACAGCAACTGTTACCCGGGAATTTCACCAGTAGTCGCTTTATGGGAGAAGGGCAAAGGTAAAGCTTTGCACATGGCATCTCGTGTAGGGTTTGCCAGAAGACAAATTTGGAGTCACTAAAGTCCACTGGAGAAAGGTTCTATAGTCAAATGAGACTTAATATCAAGCTTTTTGCCCATCAGACTAAAGGCCATGTTTGAACAGTACGCAATATAAAACGCACACCATTCCCACTGTGAAGAACGGTTGTGGCAACATCATGCTGTTGGGATGCTTCTCTACATCAGCTCCTGGAAGTTCTTGTGAGAGTAAAATGCAGGAGTAAAATAAATTCAGAACAATACGGGAGAATCATGCAGGAAAACCTGATGTAGTCTGCACGAAAGCTGTGTCTTGAGAGAAGATCTATTTTCCAGAAAGATACAAGAAAAACCACAAACGGAAAGCCCAGGCTATGCATGAATGGCTTACAATCAGCAATGTTAATGCCCTGAAGTGGCTAGAGTCCAGACTTCAATATCATTAAGAGTTTATGGCTGGACTTAAAAGAGGCTGTTTACTCATGATCTCTCTGCAACCTGACACACCTTCAGGAGGAAAAATGACAGTGTCCAGACTGGCAAAGCTGATACCAGAGACCTGTGCACACAGACTTCAAGGCTGTCATGGTGTGTGTAATCAGTTGATTTGTGTTTTATAATTGTATTTGCTTTGGGCCACTTTGCAGAGATCTGTTTTCAATTTGATATTAAAGTATTTTTCTGCTAGTCAGTGTCAAAAGAACCAAATAAATTTTTTTGTGATTCAATATTGTATAATAATGTAAAAATGTCCAAGGCAAGAGGGTCAATATTTATTTATTGGCATTGTTTCATGACTGCCATGCCATACATCATGTGCCAAAGCAGTCATTAGCATTTGTGAAAATGACGTGACAGTGTCTGAAAAGAGAAGGAAAGGAAGGAAGTTACCGCACGAGTACTAAAATTCATCTGTGCTTTGTTCATGGATTATTTCAACTTCTTTGTTTAGTCAGGGTTACATATAATACATACATTTTTAAAATATTAGGTTGTGTCTTTGTTTTTCATTTTTCATAGGAGTTGGTGTAATGAGTATATTTTGCAGATATGACAATGTCTCCTGAAAAAAAAATAGTATAACATTTAAAAAAAAACCAAACAAACCTGTTCCTGACATATTTATTCAATGGACATTGTGTCAGGGGGTAGAAACATAGAAAGCTCCCCAAATGCCACCCCCAACACCCATCCCTCTGGTACATGTGTTACTTGTGCCATCACAAAGCATACCTGCCCCTTTAATTGTGTTGAGGAATGTAGGGAGACCTGTAGACACCAGTGGGAGCTCGAAAGAGACTGCCTCAGGAATTTCTGGGAGCATTCCTTACTCTAGAATAGCTCGGAGGATAGCACAGGGAATATACTCAAGGCTGAGGTAGAAAGCCATTGTGTTGTCAGTGGCCTGGTGAGCTTGGACTCAAGAGGTGACTTAGTGCCATAGAATCGGTGAGCAGTGCATGAGGTAATAATGGGCGAGTGGGAAACAATCCCCTTAAATAAATAGGAACATTAGCATGTTTAGTGCTTATACACATCCCTCCCTTGTGTGGCATTTGTATGAATTAAAGCAAAACTCATTTGTGGCATTCTGTTTCAAGCTCAGATGGTGTCTATAGGTGCTCCATTACAGCATGAACAGTTCTTTATTTTATATAATATGTATATAATGTGTGTATGTGTGTGTATGTATACAATTTATATATGTTAAATATAGTGATGTGTGAGTCCCGGTCTTGTACCCCAAAACACAAGTCTGAGTCTCAGTACTTTAGCAAAACCAGATTGATTCAGCTTGAAACAGGAACAGCAGGGTTATTTACTGTAGCAGGAACTACCCCTCTCCTATACCCAGACACAGCAGTCAGGTAGGACCGTGGCGGAGTAATACTGTTCCCTGCATTTATAATGTTCCTTGCATCACCCATCGATGATGGCACTTATAGCACAACTGCGGTTGGTTTGGATTTGCTTTCACAGCGGGACGCTGCAGTGCTGGGAGCTGTCTTCCACAGATTCAGCGATCATGCTTCGGGATGCTCTTCGGTGTGACATCCCGTTGGGGGGAGTCCCAAAAGAGCATGGCTCAGCTAGGCGGGAGAGAACGTCAGCATTGGTGTGTTGCAACCCCGGGACATTGGCAAACATCAAAAGCAAAAGCCTGCAAACTGATAGACCACCAAGTGAGCCAGGCATTCGTATCCTTCTGTTTGTACAGCCATTGTAGAGGGGCATAGTCAGTCATCAGGGTAAACCATCATCCCCAGAGATAATAACGGAGGACTTCCACCTCCCACTTAATCGCTAAACACACCTTTTCAATAGTCAAATAATTACACTCCCTGAGTAGCAGCTCTGAGAAACATGATGGGATGTTTTTTCCCCCTCAAAACATTGTGAGAGCACCGCTCCAAAACCAAAAGCGCTAGCATCTGTTTGCAGAATAAATTCCTTAGAAAAGTCTGAATTGCACCGAACCGGGAATGATGATAAAGTGGCTTTTAGGTCTGCGAAGGCTCTTTCACAGGCGTTGGTCCAGACAACACTATGATTCTTTCTGCCCTTTGTCAAGTCAGTGAAGGGGGCAGCCCTATGCGCAAAATTGGAAATGTACTACCTGTAATACCCCGCAAGCCCGAGGAAGGCACGAACCTGCCATTGTGTTTTGGGATGGGAATATGCAAGCACCTCCCCCCACCTTGTCCATTTGAGGCCTGAGCAAACCCTTCCCCTTGGAATATCCCAGATAGTGGGTTTCTGACATACCTAGCTTGCACATTTTTAGGGTTGGCTGTCAACCCTGCCACCCATAAACTGTCAAGTACTGCCCTAAGGCAGACGAGATGAGATTCCCAGCCATTACTGAAAATGACCACATCGTCAAGATAGGCACCCACGTACACAGAATGGGGACGCAGGATCTAGTCTATCATTTGCTGAAAGGTAAACGGTGCACCATGGATACCAAAAGGCAGTGCCGTAAATTCAAATAACCCGTCTGGAGTGGCGAACGTAGTCTTCTCACAATTAGGCTTCTCCAAGGGGACCTGCCAGTAACCCTTCGTGAGGTCAAGGGTGGAGATATACAGTATGAAGCCTGCCCGAGCTTTTCCAACAGCTTGTCCATAAACGGCATCAGGTATGTATCAACCTTGGAAATCTTATTCAACGCTTAAAATCAATATAGAACCTTACCGCCGGATTTTGAGATATGTACAATTGGACTTCACCATTCACTTTTGCTTGGCTGAATAACGCCTAATTGGAGCATCTGTTGCATGTCGAGTGGATGTCATTCCATAGCATCACAAAGGCACTCGTCTATCCCTGACAGGATTGCATCAATACCAAGCTTCTCCACAACGCTCTCGAAAGGGTCTCCTCAGATCCAGCTTTGAATCAGGTTCACTAAGCTCTGGATCTGTCCACGGACAGGGTGATCTGCATCAATATACCACAGCTGAAACTGATGCGCCTTGGCCACCTGGCTCACAGTTGTGCGGAGGAGGAACTGTTGCTTCAGGTAGTCATAATCATCTAACCTTTTGGGAGGGGGATTCTGTACGCCTTGCAGGGCTTCTCCAGTTAAAAATGGGGACAAAATAGTTGCCCAGGCTCCCCTGACCCAGTGCATCAATGTTGTTTAATGAAATGCCATGTTTGGCAGCACGTCTCCTGCTCTTCATTGTCTATTTTGCTCTTTGTATTTCTCACCACCCTTTGCTTCTGACATGATTACAAGGATGGATTCCCAAGAACTTGTGTGAATATTGCTCAAGTTTTTTTTTTCTTTCTTTCTTTTTACCCCTCTGAACTTCCTCTAAAACAGGGGTGCCCAACTCCAGTCCTGGAGGGCCTCAGTGGCTGCAGGTTTTCATTCTAACCCTTTTCCTAATTAGTGATTTGTTTTTGCTGCTAATTAACTTCTATTGAATTAATTTTACTTGACTTGGTTTTTGAGAAATGTTTCCCTGAATTTCTTCATCGTTCCTCTGAATTGCTTCATTTCTTTCCTTAAATGGCACCCAAACAAAAGTGAAATGTGAAGTGAGTGAGCCAACAGAAGAGCAATTAAGGCAGGGCCTCAAACTCCAACCAATTTCACTCCAACCAGTTCCTTAATGAGGTGCTGAGTCTCGTCTTTAATTAAACCCATTCTTTAATTCCATGGCTGGTTGCTGCTCTAATTGTGCAATAGCAGACATTTCCGAAATTGTGGATTTTCTCTTTTCTAAGAGCAGATCAGTATTCCTGAGACCTTGCACCTTTCTTTATTTTCAGCTATTGTATGATGGTCACAGTTTGCTGGTCCTGTTTTGGCTCATTTTGTATCTTATTATTGTTTGGCTGCTAATTAAGGAAAAAGAAACAATTGAGGGGTCTGAGTCTTCAAGAGCAAGTCAATTAAAATAATTCGAAAGAAGTTAATTAGCAGCAAAAACAGGTCACTAATTAAGAAAAGGGTTAGAATGAAAACCTGCAGCCACTGCGACCCAGCAGGACTGGAGTTGGGCACCCCTGCTCTAAAAGGACATGCTTCCTGTGGTCGTTTTGGTGACCTTGAACACCTCTTAAGAAGTCTTTGTTGATTCCACACACAAGACTCTGGACCTCTATCCCTCCATCAACAAAGCAGGTAATCCAGTTCAGGTTGATGAGGAGTGGAACACATCCTAGGAAGGTCATCATAGTGCGCACACATCCATACAACCATATTGTCCAAGCAGAATAGGGTCAATTTGGAATCAGTAGTCCACCTAGCAAGTATGTCTTTGGAAAGCGGGAGAAAAAAAGGGGGTACCTGGGGAAAATCCCCAGTGGACACAAGGTGAATGTGAAGACTCCTACAGCAGATAATATGAGCTCAGACTTTTAGAGCTGATCGACTGCAGCATTTGTTTGTTCCACTATGGTTATTCTGGGAGGTGAATGCTGCCAAAGATATTTCTAATTGTCAAGTTGTCATTCCAGACGATTTCTTTTATTTGAGTGTTTCTGTACAGACAGCAGAATTAAATATGGAATGCAGAACTGTTGAGAGACAGAATAGCAGCAGAATCGGACATGGACACGTCTCGGTGAATAAACCCAGGTGAGGATACCAAAGCAGATTATTACTTGATTAAATTTAGACAATGCAGAACTTACAGATTTCCTTCCTTAACTGTCTACATTTCTGACTAATTTAATGTATCAACTCCTTGATGTGGCAGTAGTTAGGAAAATGTGGGGTTATTGTTGTATGCTTTTTTTTTTTTTTTAATGAAATGTCCTGGATACTTATGGCTAACAACCACAACAAAACCCACACATTGTCATGTTCCCCTTTCCCAGGTATCATTTTTGAGTTATGATATCTCCTGCATGTGTCAGGATTTTGTAGCTAAAGGGATTTTTGTGGTAACTGCAGGCGGCTGTCGGCAGTCATTTCCACACAACTAATGCTGACATCGCTGTCACAGGCACCTATTGTCACTTTTAAATGTTTCCTAGGCAGACTGATTCACCCCAAAGTAAATTTAATAGTTGAAGTTTGAGGTCTGGTTTAACTGTTGCTTGAATTTCTGTGAACTCCTTAAGTTTAAAATAAATAAAACAGGTTAATAACAGCAACAAGTTTTTGCTTGGTGTCCCAGCTGCTGAAAGATGTGCATCCATACGGTGCTCATAAAACATATTCACCCTCTTGGAAGTTCTGAATGACGTCACACCCAATTTGAGTGCGTTCCAATAAAACATTAAGGAAACCTTTTGTTCTGCTTGTTTTTTTGGAATAAATATCAGTTGATAAAAAAGCATTACCTGTTTTTGCACATCCAAACACTGTAGCAACATGTCCACAGATAGATAGATAGATAGATAGATACTTTATTAATCCCAAGGGGAAATTCACATTCTCCAGCAGCAGCATACTGATACAATAAACAATATTAAATTGAAGATTGATAATAATGCAGGTAAAAAACAGACAATAACTTTGTATAATGTTAACGTTTACCAACCCCCCTCCCCCCCCCCAACCCCGGGTGGAATTGAAGAGTCGCATAGTTTGGGGGAGGAACGATCTTCTCAGTCTGTCAGTGGAGCAGGACAGGGACAGCAGTCTGTCGCTGAAGCTGCTCTTCTGTCTGGAGATGACACTGTTTGGTGGATGCATTGGATTTTCCATAATTGATAGGAGCCTGCTTAGCGCCCGTCGCTCTGCCACAGATGTTAAACTGTCCAGCTCCATGCCAACAATAGAGCCTGCCTTCCTCACCAGTTTGTCCAGGCGTGAGGCGTCTTTCTCTTTAATGCTGCTTCCCCAGCACACCACCGCATAGAAGAGGGCACTCGCCACAACCGTCTGATAGAACATCTGCAGCATCTTATTGCAGATGTTGAAGGACGCCAGCCTTCTAAGGAAGTATAACCGGCTCTGTCCTTTCTTACACAGAGCATCAGTATTGGCAGTCCAGTCTAATTTATCATCCAGCTGCACTCCCAGATATTTATAGGTCTGCACCATCTGCACACAGTCACCTCTGATGATCACGGGGTCCATGAGGGGTCTGGGCCTCCTAAAATCCACCACCAGCTCCTTGGTTTTGCTGGTGTTCAGGTGTAGGTGGTTTGAGTCGCACCATTTAACAAAGTCCTTGATTAGGTTCCTATACTCCTCCTCCTGCCCACTCCTGATGCAGCCCACGATAGCAGTGTCGTCAGCGAACTTTTGCATATGGCAGGACTCAGAGTTGTATTGGAAGTCCGATATGTATATAGGCTGAACAGGACCGGAGAAAGTACAGTCCCCTGTGGCGCTCCTTTGTTGCTGACCACAATGTCAGACGTGCAGTTCCCAAGACGCACATACTGAGGTCTGTCTTTAAGATAGTCCACGATCCATGCCACCAGGTATGAATCTACTCCCATCTCTGTCAGCTTGTCCCTAAGGAGTAGAGGTTGGATTATGAAGGCGCTAGAGAAGTCTAGAAACATAATTCTTACAGCACCACTGCCTCTGTCCAAGTGGGAGAGGGATTGGTGTAGCATATAGATGATGGCATCCTCCGCTCCCACCTTCTCCTGATATGCAAACTGCAGAGGGTCGAGGGCGTGTTGAACCTGTGGCCTCAGGTGGTGAAGCAGTAGCCTCTCCATGGTCTTCATCAAATGTGATGTCAGAGCAACAGGCCGGAAGTCATTCAGCTCACTAGGACGTGATACCTTTGGGACTGGGGTGATACAAGATGTTTTCCAAAGCCTCGGGACTCTCCCCTGTTCCAGGCTCAGGTTGAAGATGCGCTGTAGAGGACCCCCCAGCTCCGATGCACAGACCTTCAGCAGTCGTGGCGATACTCCATCTGGACCCGCTGCTTTGCTGGCACGTAGATAGTTGGACAGACTGTGTGTGTGTGTGTGTGTATGACTGTTGTAATGAGAAACAATTAGGAGTGCTATAATACTACAACTTTCACAAAAATGTACAGTGTTTGTCGCCATTTTAGATTGACATCATAACTTCGTGAAAACAAAAATTGGGCTTGACAGACCAGACCCCAGAGTTTCCAAGTAGGATATCTGAGTGGTGGGGACATTCCAGTTGCAAATTCTGACTAGGAACTCCAAAATTCTAACTTCTCAGTTACAGTTTTAGTAGAGGCACCTTTGGTAGCCGTAACAGCCTTGAATGTGTGTGCACAGGTCACTATTAGCTTTGCAAACTCTAGAAGGTTGCATGGGGATTGTGAGTGAACAACATTTTTCTAGTCCATCATCAAATTCTCAGTTTTGATTGAGATCTGGTTTCTGACTTGGCCACTCCAGAGGACAATAACATGGTTGTTTTTAATCCACTCCTGTGTGGATTTAGCATTCTGCTTGAGGTAGTTGTCTTGCTGGAAAACAAATCTTCTCCCAATGACCAGGTTTCCTGCATAACTTCATCGGGTTTCCAAGAATTTAACTGTATTGTCCTGAATTTATTTTAATATCTGTCCTCACAAACCTCCTGTAGAGAAGCATCGCCACAGCATGATGCTGCATGTGTTTTTGAGACACTGTAGCTTGTAACTCCTTCAAAGTTCTCAGTAGGTCTCCTGATGGCCTCCCACACTAGTTGTCTTCTTGCACAATCCTTCTGTTTTTGTGGATGGCCTGATCTAAGCAAAGCTGTTCCATACTCTTTCCATTTCTTTGTGACTGATTTAGCTGGACTCCAAAGGGATATTCATTGACTTGGATATTTTTCTTGTCTGCATCCCCTGACTTTTCAATCACCTTTTCAAAGAGTTCTTCTGTCATCACTGTGTAGGCCAGTCCACCATTCTGATTCACCACAAGTTTGACCCTCTAGATCAGTTGTATGTAGAGTGCAATCAATGGAAACCCTAGACAAGTGATCTAAAATAAACTAATTATGTGACTTATAAAACCAGTTGGCTGCACCAGTCAGGTGTGTCATATTAAAAGAGTTGAATACTTACGGCTTTGTTTATTTTGTGTTTTACATTTGTAATTAATTTGGACCACTTTACAGTAATCTGTTTTAACTTTGGAAATCTTTTTCTGTTGATCAGTGGCAAAGAAGCCAAATTAAATTCACTAAGATTCAATTTTCAACTTCCAGGGGGTTACATACTTTATATACATTCTTGAATTTTATAAACTAGCTCTGGGTAGCAGGTGCCTGGGTGGGATGCACAGTACATCAGAATGTACAAATGCCCAAACTCTGTCATATGGAGAAGATTTACAGTCACCAGTTACCCTCACATGCGTGTCTTTGGGGACTTGGATGAATGTCAAGGAAAACCGACACAAACACCAAATGGGCAAGGGATTCAAACAGACAATGTGACATGAGTGAGGCTGAACAGATCAACATTGTGTCACCGTGCTCTTCTTTTGAAAACTATGGCAGCAGTAATTGAATGAAAAGGTTTTCTCATTTTTGTTGTATCAAGAGTTAATTCCTATTTACTGAATCTCTTTTTCAAATCAGTTCACCTCAAGAGGAAATGAAATTTGTGGATAGAAATGTGTTACTTTAAGGTCAGAACTAATCTTCTAGCCATTCACCCATTACCTAACTTACTCAGTCCAGTTCAGGATCAGAATGGCCAGAGCCAGTAATGGCTGCATTGTCTTCAAGCAACCCTGGGCACCGTGCCAGTAAAATTAAGGGCTGGTTTTTCATGTTAAAAATGATTTTCAAAACTACAGTAAGGGTTTGCAAAGCTTCTGTCACCTGAGGCTTGTCATGTAAAAGTTAAGTTATTATTAGATTTACTTCTTGGGCTTATGCCTTTAGCCAAGGCTTCTTACAACATCTTGGCTACATTTCCTTTGCTTTTCCAGGTGTAGCACATGCAGGTCATGGTCACACAGTGTCGGCAGCAGGATTTGAACTCACAACCTCAGGGCTTGAAGCCCAAAATTGACATGTGGCCATTCGATATGATGCGGTGTCACCCTCCTTTTGTTCTGGGATATTGATGGTGGATTTATATTGGGTGGAGGTTTTTTGTAAGCTTCTCTTTTAAAGAAATATTTTTTTTTCCACAACATTGTCATCTTTTACTCCATCCAGGGTTTATTGATGCATTGGGCCTGGTGCTGCTGGGATAGGCCCCCCAACCCCCATGACAGGATAAACTGGATGAAAGTGGAGTGAATACCTAAAGTCATTAAAATCAAACAAAAACAAATATTCTAATGATATATGTTTTATTGTTGCCAGTTTTGCAATTTTAAACCACTGACCTAAATTTAGTTATGAAATGAAATTCAGACTGCTGCTCCTAGTGATGCCATTTCTAAATGTCGTGGCCGTCAGAGGAGGTGACTCCAGAACGGACACCCCCAACAACAACCACGCCATATTGTTAATTAACATCAATCTGTATGATGATGTGTCCTTTGGTTGCAATAAATTAAAAAAAAAAAACAAAACTAGGAAACTGAGAGGCTTCACAAACTCCTTACAGGAGCCAGACCTGAACAAAACAAAAATGTCAGAAGACACAACACAAACCATTGTTCACCTTATTTTATTATTATATTTCTTTTATCTTGTATTTAACAGGCAGGAGCAGTGCAGTGGTTAGGGCTGCTTGCTGATGGCTCAGCACGCACTTCTAAATTGAGCCCATGTCGGTGTGAGTGTGCCTCGTGTTGAGCTGGTGCGCCACACAGGACTGGTTCCTGCTCTGGACTCTTTGCTGTATCAATAGGCTCCGGCCTACACCAGCTTTCTGTGTAATTAAACTGGTTTGAGGTTGTTAGATCTGAAATTACAAACTGTGGTCATCGTTCAAACCATGCCATGCGTTTTCCAAATACTGTATTTCCCTATACAAAGTTGTAGAGCATTCTCTCTCTCTCTGCAGGGGCGTCCACTGAAGTACTGGCAAGATGGAAATAAAAGCAATTCCTAACCACCAATGAAAATTGAGTGACACGACATTGTTTTGGCACCTCAGGGTTAAACTTTACTGACATCTGTAAGCTGCGCACAGAAGGTGAGGCACTACCAAGGACAGGAACCCTGCAGTGTTTACACAGTCAATATGTTAGGCAAGCAGCAACCAAGGGCAAAACCTTTGTTCTATTTGTTTTTAATATATCAGATCAGTAGATACTGTATGTACATAAAGTAGGAGGCAGTACTGTTTTTTAGCCACCAAAACTGAACTGAGACATTTGATCAGCTTAAAATTACTTTACATGTGATTTCTTTATTGCAGTAATCAAGGAAAATTAAATGTACGAAATGTAAGTTGTTTAATAGTTTTACTCATGGCAGTCTGCCCGAATATGTTACACCAAATCTCTCACAATTATTCCTGTTCCTGAAGCTGCTTACAGTACACTTATTGCAACAGACTAGTCTGCCATCACCACTAGGCTGGTCTGTTCTTCTGCTGTTAGCCTATTCTGTCCTGCCTGTGCTGACAACTTTGTAGGAGTAACTTGTAGTAATAGTTGATGTAGTAACACTGTAACATTAATAGAGTACTGATAACAACAATGTATTAAAATATAGAACTTTATTTCTCTGTATTATATAAAAAAAATCCTGGGACGAGACAAGACTTTTTTCAAGAGATTTTTTGAAGTCCGGCGAAACAAGACTTTGGCCATGAGATTTTTTCAAGTAACACCCTCCTCTCAACCATTTTCAACCACGTACACGGTACTGTTGTCAACAGAAAAAATGAGTACACGGGCAATCTGAGCACCGAGAAACAATGAAGTCAAACGAATTAACGCCAAAAATGTCAATCGGTTACACGGCAAATCGGTTAAATGCATATCAATAGACTATGCTAAAACAGTTGGTGGTGATTGTGTAGAAGATGAAAACATCAACTTACAATATCTCGAAGAATATCTACAACCATTAACACCGTCCGGTCTTCCACCGCATGAATTACTGTAGAAAAAAGGATGTATCCAGGAAAGGTAATGTAGTACATCTTCAGGGGTTAACATTAGACAACAAAGGAGATCTTGATATGCCATTCGTATTAAAACATTAACAGTTTCCCGTTAGAATAGCTTTTGCAAACACAATTTACAAATCTCAGAGCCAAACATTCGAAAAAAAGTAATTTTATTTAAAAGACAGAAAGAAACGAAATCCAATCACGGGTAGTTATACATTGCATTGTCACGATGAAAATCCAAACACAGAATCAAAATGCAATGTGATATTGACAAAAATTTAATTTGAAAATTTCTTTTTAATGAAGTTTTACAATAAAAGTGTCATTTTAAAAAGTATTTGCATGCTAATTTCAAAGCCAAACAGAACAAAATTGTATTACGCAACAAATTACTCTAACGCAACATGAAACTTTCAAATTATTACGTTTTAATATTTTTAAATATGGTTAATTACTCACTGTAATGTAAAATAGTTCTATTATGCATATGTAACAATTCCCATGAAAATAACAATCTGTTTAAATTGTACATCCGCTTCTCCATATGCGAGTGGCAGAACCGCAAAGAGGCTAGTGCGTAGCGCAGGCCCGGGGATTTGGCAAGCCCACTAGTTAATTAATAGAAAACATAAATCCACTTACCTGATGTACTCCTTACCCCAGCTGCTATACTCTGTGAAATATTGTGGGAAAAAAAAACCCTAACTGTATTTATGTACCTTGATCTCAAAAGAAAATACAAATGTATACATCAAATAAAGAGTGAGGTAAGGCAATCAACCTTTAGGGATCACTATTCTGTTTTGTTTTGTTTTGTTTTATCACTTGACATACAGTACTTTGTGAGTGACCACTACAAGGCTTATCAGTGTTTCCAATTAGTTCTGCTATTGCAGGCATCTTCATATACATGTGTTAATGTCAGCAGTGGGAATTTCTCTGGCACAAGTGGATCTTTCACTACAAATTGTTGAAAGGGCATGTCCTATTCAGCCATTTTCCTGTTCTGAAATACTGTAAAAGTTTGTAAATGAGGCATTTACGGTGGTGCAATGGTAGCACTGCTGCCTCGCAGTTAGGAGACCTGGGTTCGCTTCCCGGGTTCTCCCTCTGTGGAGTTTGTATGTTCTCTCCGTGTCTGTGTGGGTTTCATCCAACAGTCCAAAGACATGCAGGTTAGGTGCATTGGCGACCCTAAATTGTCCCTAGTGTGGGTGTGTGTACTCTGTGATGGGCTGGCACCCTGCCTGGGGATTTGTTCCTGCCTTGCACCCTGTGTTGGCTGGGATTGGCTCCAGCAGACCCCCGTGACCCTGTGTTGGGAAATAGCGGGTTGGATGATGACTGACTGACTGAAATCATTTTATTCAGGCATGAAACAACAGACAGAAATACTAGTCATACATGTCTAGAATTCCTTATGGTTTACTAGTACAGCTAACCCATCTATACATCCAACAGGAAGGAGGAGGGCAAGGTACAATAGACCACAACATGTCAAAGAATGCATTTTGACTTTTATGAGTGTAGGTTTTTGTTGCTGGACGCAATTTTTTTTTCTTCCACATTTCTAAGTTTAAAGGCATAGCAGCATTTGAAGCCGCATGTTCAGGAGAGCCTTCTGACTCTAAAGAGGCTTGCTTTCTGACACCAGTGGACTCTCCACCACTTCAGTAATGCCTTATGATTTTTGTCCTTTCGCAAGTACAGACATTTGCCAATTGGGTAATGGACTTGCTGTCTAAATTTAGAGAAGGTTGGGGAGATCTTGAGGTTGTGCTTTCTGTGCACAGCCAAAAATTAGTTGGCAGACTGCTATTATTGGACTGATTTTAAAATAGGGACATTTGTGAGCCTCTGTGCCCCCAAACAAAATGGTTAATATCACAGATTGTAATAGGTGGGACTACAGAGAAATCTTATTTTTTGCAGAAAAGATGCTGCTGTATAAAGTTGCTGTTCAAGTGAGACACCAACCTCAATACTGCCATGTCAAAGACCCCTCAACCCCCATTAAAAGGCGGTGATCAGCATGAGCTCAAGCACGTGCAGAAGGAACTCAGAGTCCAGCTCAGGGTGGCGAAGGAGAAAGCTGGAGCAGAAGTTGCAGGATAACAGCATGAAGAAAGTGTGGGATGGGATGAAGATCATCACTGGCTGCAGCTCGAAGCGGGGTGCCACAATTGAGAGAGACGTGGAGAGAGAGCAAACCTGATGAACAACTTCTTTAACAGGTTTGACCACCCTAACCCACTCTCACCTCAGACTACTGCATCCTTCACCCATCCTTCTGCTGATACCAGCATAGGAGTTTCCCCCCACCCACAATTACAACAGCCCAGGTAAGCAGAGAGCTGAGGAGGCTTCGTGCCAGCAAAGCAGTGGGTCCAGATGGAGTATCACCACGACTGTTGAAGGCCTGTGCGTTGGAGCTGGGGAGTCCTCTACAGCACATCTTCAACCTGAGCCTGGAACAGGGGAGAGTCCCGAGCCTTTGGAAAACATCTTGTATCACCCCAGTCCCAAAGGTATCACGTCCTAGTGAGCTGAATGACTTCCGGCCTGTCACTCTGACGTCACATGTGATGAAGACCATGGAGAGGCTGCTGGTTCACCACCTGAGGTCACAGGTCCACCGTGCCCTCGACCCTCTGCAGTTCGCATACCAGGAGAAGGTGGGAGCGGAGGATGCCGTCATCTATATGCTACACCGATCTCTCTCCCACTTGGTCAAAGGCAGTGGTGCAGTAAGAATTATGTTTCTAGACTTCTCTAGCGCCTTCAACACCATCCAACCTCTGCTCCTTAGGGACAAGCTGACAGAGATGGGAGTTGATTCATACCTAGTTGCATGGATCATGGACTATCTTACAGACAGACTTCAGTATGTGCGTCTCGGGAACTGCAGATCTGACATTGTGGTCAGCAGCACAGGAGCGCCACAGGGGACTGTACTTTCTCCGGTCCTGTTCAGCCTATATACATCGGACTTCCAATATAACTCGGAGTCCTGCCATGTGCAAAAGTTCGCTGACAACACTGCTATCATGGGCTGCATCAGGAATGGGCAGGAGGAGAAGTATAGGAACCTAATCAAGGACTTTGTTAAATGGTGCGACTCAAACCACCTACACCTGAACACCAAGGAACTGGTGGTGGATTTTAAGAGGCCCAGACCCCTCATGGACCCTGTGATTATCAGAGGTGACTCTGTGCAGAGGGTACAGACCTATAAATACCTGGGAGTGCAGCTGTATGATAAATTGGACTGGACTGCCAATACTGATGCTCTGTGCAAGAGAATGACAGAGCCGACTATACTTCCTTAGAAGGCTGGCATCCTTCAACATCTGCAATAAGATGCTGCAGATGTTCTATAAGACGGTTGTGGCGAGCACCCTCTTCTACGCGGTGGTGTGCTGGGGAGGCAGCATAAAGAAGAGGGAAGCCTCACGCCTGAACAAACTGGTGAGGAAGGCAGGCTCTATTGCAGGCATGGAGCTAGACAGTTTAACATATGTGGCAGAGCAACGGGCACTGAGCAGGCTCCTATCAATCATGGAGAATCAACTGCATCCATTAAACAGTGTCATCTCCAGACAGAAGACCAGCTTCAGCGACAGACTGCTGTCACCGTCCTGCTCCACTGACAGACTGAGGAGATCGTTCCTCCCCCAAACTATGCGACTCTTCAATTCCACCCGGGGGGGTGGGGGGGGGGGGGGGGTAAACGTTAACATTATACAAAGTTACTGTCTGTTATACCTGCAATTTTATCACTCTTTAATTTAATATTGTTTTTTATCAATATGCTGCTGCTGGAGTATGTGAATTTCCCCTTGGGGATTAATAAAGTCTGTCTGTCTGTCTGTCTGTCTGTCTGTCTATCGTTCCTTTTTCTTTTTCTTTCTACCTATTTATCTATCTATAGTGCCCTTTTCTTTCTTTCTTTCTTTCTTTCTTTCTTTCTTTCTTTCTTTCTTTCTTTCTTTCTTTCTTTCTATCTATTGTGCCTTTTTCTTTTTCTATCTATCTATATATCTAATATGCCTTTTTCTTTTTCCATCTATCTATCTATCTATCTATCTATCTATCTATCTATCTATCTATCTATCTATCTATCTATCTATCTATCTATCTATCTATCTATCTATCAACCCAGAGCTACTTTTGCAACTTGGTTACTGCTAACAATACTCACTCAGCATGATTTTATGTTACAGTAACCCCATTAATCAAAGCAAATACTACAGCAGATTATTGACATATACAGTATAGGATTAAATATCACACAATATCTGTAGGCCTTTAACTTAATTGACATAGTCCTATTTTTATGCAACAATTGGAGAACATTTTAAGTTTATTTATTTATTTAAAAAAGCATGAGGCGATTTAAACAGAATCTTAAAATTTTTAATTGATTCTTATATTAAGAACGTCAACATCACCAGAACTGCCACTGGCCCCCAAGCACCTTCTGTTGGGCCCCCAGGGAGATGCGCCCCACCCAGCTTAACCCATTGCTCTAGAACAGGGGTCTGCAAAGTTAGTCCTGTAAGGCCACTGTGGCTGTAGGTTTTTGTTTCAACCCAAATTCCTAATGAGAAGTCGATTATTACTGATGAAGCACTTATTGCTGAAGCAACATTTTTCTATGTCTGTTTAGTTGTCTTACGTGTTAGGTTTCTCCATCCTTAGTTTCTTATTTTAGTCTTAAACAATCAGTCTCTCATTTTCTAATCCGCTTAGTTCTGAACAGGGTCACGGGAGCCTATCCTAGCTAGCATTGGGTGCAAGGCAGGAACAAACCGTGGATACACACAGATACACAGTAGGGCCAATTTAGGGTTGACAGTTCACCTAACCTGCATGTCTTTGGACTGTAGGAGGAAACCCACACAGACATGGGGAGAATCTGGGACATGAACCCTGGTGTCTTTACTTAGGCAGCAGTGCTACCACTGCGCCACTGTGCTGCTCTAGTCTTAAACAGCTCATGTTAACTGATCCTTATTAACAATAAGATGCAAATGACAAAGGAACCAGCAGTTTTCCTTCAGACTTGTATTTATTTATTTATTTATTTATCATGTACTATCTGGTTTAGAGAAATACAGTGGTGTGAAAAACTATTTGCCCCCTTCCTGATTTCTTATTCTTTTGCATGTTTGTCACACAAAATGTTTCTGATCATCAAACACATTTAACCATTAGTCAAATATAACACAAGTAAACACAAAATGCAGTTTTTAAATGATGGTTTTTATTATTTAGGGAAAAAAAAAAATCCAAACCTACGTGGCCCTGTGTGAAAAAGTAATTGCCCCCTTGTTAAAAAATAACCTAACTGTGGTGTATCACACCTGAGTTCAATTTCCGTAGCCACCCCAGGCCTGATTACTGCCACACCTGTTTCAATCAAGAAATCACTTAAATAGGAGCTGCCTGACACAGAGAAGTAGACCAAAAGCACCTCAAAAGCTAGACATCATGCCAAGATACAAAGAAATTCAGGAACAAATGAGAACAGAAGTAATTGAGATCTATCAGTCTGGTAAAGGTTATAAAGCCATTTCTAAAGCTTTGGGACTCCAGCAAACCACAGTGAGAGCCATTATCCACAAATGGCAAAAACATGGAACAGTGGTGAACCTTCCCAGGAGTGGCCGGCCGACCAAAATTACCCCAAGAGCGCAGAGACGACTCATCCGAGAGGTCACAAAAGACCCCAGGACAACGTCTAAAGGACTGCAGGCCTCACTTGCCTCAATTAAGGTCAGTGTTCACGACTCCACCATAAGAAAGAGACTGGGCAAAAACGGCCTGCATGGCAGATTTCCAAGACGCAAACCACTGTTAAGCAAAAAGAACATTAGGGCTTGTCTCAATTTTGCAAAGAAACATCTCAATGATTGCCAAGACTTTTGGGAAAATACCTTGTGGACTGATGAGACAAAAGTTGAACTTTTTGGAAGGCAAATGTCCCGTTACATCTGGCGTAAAAGGAACACAGCATTTCAGAAAAAGAACATCATACCAACAGTAAAATATGGTGGTGGTAGTGTGATGGTCTGGGGTTGTTTTGCTGCTTCAGGACCTGGAAGGCTTGCTGTGATAGATGGAACCATGAATTCTACTGTCTACCAAAAAATCCTGAAGGAGAATGTCCGGCCATCTGTTCGTCAACTCAAGCTGAAGCGATCTTGGGTGCTGCAACAGGACAATGACCCAAAACACACCAGCAAATCCACCTCTGAGTGGCTGAAGAAAAACAAAATGAAGACATTGGAGTGGCCTAGTCAAAGTCCTGACCTAAATCCAATTGAGATGCTATGGCATGACCTTAAAAAGGCGGTTCATGCTAGAAAACCCTCAAATAAAGCTGAATTACAACAATTTTGCAAAGATGAGTGGGCCAAAATTCCTCCAGAGCGCTGTAATAGACTCATTGCAAGTTATCGCAAATGCTTGATTGCAGTTATTGCTGCTAAGGGTGGCCCAACCAGTTATTAGGTTCAGGGGGCAATTACTTTTTCACACAGGGCCATGTAGGTTTGGATTTTTTTTTCTCCCTAAATAATAAAAACCACCATTTACAAACTGCATTTTGTGTTTACTTGTGTTATATTTGACTAATGGTTAAATGTGTTTGATGATCAGAAACATTTTGTGTGACAAACATGCAAAAGAATAAGAAATCAGGAAGGGGGCAAATAGTTTTTCACACCACTGTATTTGGAAGGAAACTGAAGAAAAAGAACTAAAGGAGTGAGAATTACTCATCTGCTTTAGGCTACTAATTGTTTGGATGATATCCTTGGAAAGGAAAAGAAATCTGTGATACAAGAATAACCCGAAGTGGCAAAATGAAAACAAGGTCTGTTTTTGGCAAGGACTGGTTTCTAATTGAACAATTTTGTTGGAACAAAACCCAACAGCCACTACGGCTCACCAGCACCAACTATGCAGACCTCTGTCCTAGAATGCAGCTTGGAGGGACAGACTAGGTGGGAGTATTTAGCTTGTGAAAGTCTGTATACAAGTAGAACAGCTGCCATTCTGCAAGGCTTCTGCACACCCAGAAATCTTGTGGAAAAAACCCAGACCTTATTTACATACATTAATCTCAAAAGAAAATATGAATATATACAGCTGCCATTCTGCAATACAACTTGTAAGCTTATAGTGGGAGATTATACTTGCAACTATTGCTGAGGAATCATTTTTGTTTTGATTGATCTCAACTTCTTTAGCAAATGGCCTTCCTCTTTATAAAAAGTTATGATTTCATTGTTTTCTTTTTTTATTTTAAATGTAAGACCTGTTCTTTTTTAATTCACGAAACATAAAGACTGTTAGTAGTCTTGCAAATATTTTATTAGGTCAAGACAAAGAAGGAGGGAGAAGATCCAGAAGCAGACAGATTTAATTAAAATGTTCATTACTGTGGTGAAAGAAAAATCCTTCTGGATTATAACTTTTATAAAATGACTTTTTTGTTCAGACTTTATTAGACAGTAATGGAGTAAAAAAGCATTTTGGGAAATGAGTGATACAGAACTTTTGGTTGTGAATTTGCCATCTTATGTTTTTGTTAGTTTGTACTTTTGTTTGTTTTACTTATTGTGTGTCTGTAAATATGACCTGCTTAATATTTGTTATGAATGTTTGTTTTTTAACTGTTTTTAAGTCTTTTTTTTCTTTCTACTTCAGCATATGTAAAACATTTCCTTATCAACATTTATTTCTACTCATTTTCATACAAGGCATGTAGCTGAAAGTGCTTTATAAGATGTTACAGAAAATACTGCAAGAAGAACAACAAATTAAAAATAAATGAGTATATGAATGAATAAAAAGGAAATGCCAAAAATAGTAAATTAGAATAAATCAGGCGAATTGCCATTACTTCACTATTGGCACGTAGACTTATCTTGCTCAACTGGAAGAATCCTTAGGGCTCGTTTACACTTCACCCTCAGAACGAGTATGCACACACATCATGGCTGCCACGCATTCCCAGCGTTCATTTGACACGGCCTCTGTGCAGGTCCTCAGAAATTAATGCAATGCGTGCGCGAGTTGCAGTCCCAGCAAAATGTCGGGGGGTGCAGTGTGATAAAAGTAGGAATGTGACGTCAGAGTCTCAGTTTGCTATCTACATGTGACAGAAAGCCTCTATGCGGATCCTAGTAGGATCAATGTGCATACTTCGATGTTTGATGAATGGTTCGATGTGGTGAAGCAAAATGCAGACATACAGCTGCATTTGTGGTGTTTTTATATTCACACGTCGCTTATTCACAATTGTAATGACACAATACCTTTTAAAAGTCTCACATACCATCCTTTGTGCCGTCTTTTTTTTTTCTAGGGCTTCCTCCTGACCTGACAGCAGCAACAAACAGCAATAAATTTATGATATTCCAACTCTCTGCACATTTAGAATCCTTAGATTTATACTTGATATCACTTTCATGATGAAATGCATTAAAGTATGTATGTTACATTTTACAGATAAATTGTTAATATCATTTAAATAATGCATACTGTTCATAATTACACACATGGGGGTGACACAGTGGTGGAGTGTTAGCACTGCTGTCTCACAGAGAGTCATGTCGCTGATATTCCCTGCCTGGAGTTTACAAGTTTTCCTGCTGTGTTTTCACAGTGTGCTCCAGTGTCCTTCCAAAGATAAGCAGATTTGGTGACACTAAAATGACGCTAGTGTATGTGAGTGCTTGTATTCACCTTGCGATGAGTTGATGCCCTGTCTAGGGATTGTTTCTGCCTTGTGCCCAATGCTTTCAGGAATGGACACATCCCTGGATTGATGGATTTAATCATTAAACATCCTTTTCAGAGATACTGCGGTAAGGTGTCGACGGAATTTAATGGGTGTTCCAGGCAATTCACAACACAGAGAAGCCGAACCTGTTCTCACCGTGATGATATCTCGTACCGCCACCTGGTGGGTTCTTCCAGATTTGCGTAAAGTACACGCGCAAGTATAAACGGTAAAACGCTCGCGTAGCAGGAGCATCCGCTGGAGCATGCGTTGCGTTGCGTTGCGTGAAGTATAAACCTAACTCTCCTATTCTAAGTCAGTGGGTAACTGATGTTATATATTGTTTGAAATGGGAAAAAAAATCTAATTCTCACTTAGAGGATCTGTACAAAACTTTTTCAAAACCTGGCAGGATCTAATCAATAACATTTTAGAATAAGCTTTTAAATTGAGGAAGCGGATTCTCTCCCCTCTTTTTATTCTATTTATTTTTATTCATTTATTAATTTATCTATTTACTTATTTTTACTAGTTTAAAGTTTTACTCTGTTGGCCTAGCTCTTTTTCTCATGAGTGGGAGTTGATTTGTTTCGAACCTAGTTTTGCTAAACTTGGCTTGCTTGTATGGAATGTTATTTGATTTTAATAAAATCAATAAAATACTTTTAAAAAGAATAAATCAGGTTACACTTAAATAAAGAAGATATACATGTAATAGATAAAGCCAGGTCCTTGGTTATGGGGCATTCTACCTAACAAAAATGTGCTTAAGTAGTTTCTGTTATTTCTAAGCTTTGCCCTAGAAGTCAATGCAGTGGGTCTTGTTGACAGTTGCAGTGCCCACATTCTAACATTACAGGTGGCTGCACTGTGCTTTGATCAGATGGTAAGAAGCAGAGGTTAAAATAATGATTGTAAATCCAAGAAATACTATATATTTTAATACATATACACCCATTGAGCAAATCATTAGGAACACCTCTACTGCTTATCCATACAATTATCTGCTCAGACAATCATGTGGCAGCAGTGCAATACATAAAATCATTTAGATAGAAGTCAGAAGGAGGTTCAGTTCATGTTCACATCAAACACCAGAATGGGGAAAAAATGTGGTTTCAGTGATTTTGACCGTTGAATGATTGTTGGTGCCAGACAAGCTGGTTTGAGTATTCCTGTAACTACTGATCTCCTGGGATTTTCACACACACCAGTCTCTGGTATTTACAAAGAATGGTGTGAAAAAAACTCCAGTGAGTGGCAGTTCTGCAGACAGAAACATCTTGTTGATGACCTAGGTCAGAAGAAAACAGTCAGACTGGTTCAAACTGACAGAAAGGCTACAGTTAACTAAGATAACCTCTCTGTGCAAATGTAGTTCAGCAGAATGCAAAAACATCTCAAACTTTGAGGCGGAACGGTTACAACATCCCAAGTCATCAGGTTTCAAGAACAGAACACTGAGGCAGTAGTGGCCACTAGTTTATCAAAACTAGGCAGCTAAAGACTGGAAAAATATAGCCTAGCCAGATGATTTTTGATTTCTCCTGAGGCACACAGATGGCAGGGACAGAATGTGGTGCCAACAGCATGACACCATTCATCCTATCTCCCTTGTGTCAACAGTCCAGGCTGGTAGTGGTGGTGTAATGGCGTGGTGGAATACCATTCATACTCATCAGTCAGTCATTACCCAACACGCTATATCCTAACACAGGGTCACGGGGATCTGCTGGAGCCAATCCCAGCCAATACAGGGTGCAAGGAAGGAACAAATCCCCAGGCAGGGAACCAGCACACACACACACACACCCACACACCAAGCACCAACCTGCATGTCTTCGGACTGTGGGAGGAAACCAGAGCACTCACAGGAAACCCACGCAGACACAGGGAGAAGATGCAGGTCTCCTTACTTTGAGGCAGCAGCACTACCACTGTGCCACCGTGCCACCCCTCATACCAATCAATCATCACTTAAGTATCTTTACTGACCAAGTACATCCCTTAATGGCCACAATTTACCCATCTTGTAATGACTACTTCCAGCATGATAATGTGCCATGTCACAAAGCAAAAGCCATCTCAAACTGGTTTCATGAAAATGACTTTGAGTTCAGTATTCTTCATTGACCTTCTCAGTCACTGGATCTGAATCAAGCAGAACTGCTTTGGGATCTGATAGAATGAATATGAACTGCATGATTGTGTAGCTGGCAAATCTGCAGAAACTGTGTGATGCAATCATGTCAAAATGGACCAGAATTTGAAAGGAATATTTGCAACATCTTGTGGAATCCATGCTATGAGGAAAGAAGGCTGTTATGAGAGAAAAAAGAGGTCCTACTCAGTATTATTACAGTGGTTCTCAAGAATTTTGTGGTCATCTATTAGAAGTTAAACTAAAATGCAGCAATGAAAAAGCCAAATGACAAAAGTGAGATTTTAGGAGTTTAAAATTTTTATGACACTATTGCCCTGCATACCTCTAGAGCAGGGATTCTTAACCTTTTGATGACTCCAGACCCCCAATGGATTGTCCAATATGGTCCCATACCCCCTTTACTTGACTGTCGAAATAATCATCACCATTCCTTATATTAGTTGCCAGTATGATTTCCAAATATGTCAACAGCTTGAATTTACTGTACTTTAGATATGGATAGCTAGGAAGAGAGCATGAAATACAATCATAAGCATTGATAACTTTATCATATTTATTTACAAAAAACAAATTAAAAAATGACAAATGACAAATATACAAACAGCTATAACTACTTTACAATATAACTTTGATTCACCTGTTTCAGATTATAAACCAATACACGCTTGTTCAGTAAATATACATTTATTAAATTTAAATATTAAAATTAAAACATTAAATTTAAATGTAAAATTAAAGTTGTAGTAAATACTACGTGTAAAATTAAATATAAGCATTTGCAGGAAATGTCGAATGTCCTCGAAGATTCTATTACGTTCCATTCATGTACTACCTAAGTATAAATTAATACATTAAATAAAATAAATACCAGTACCCAGAGATTGAGTCCCATACTCCCAGCATTTGGTACCCATACCCCCAAGGGGTATGGATACCCCTGGTTATGAACCCCTGCTCTAGAGGTAAAGTATTTAAATTGACTGTAAAAAAAAATCTACCATCAAAATTATTCTTTCTTTGAAAATGATAGATACTGACCCAAAATATAACTTGTAAGCAGTGCTATGCTTGGGATAGCTTTTATGGGCCACCATTGATAAAGAGAATTGCATTGGTGTGTATACTGTATACATACTGCATGCAGTGGAGTGCACACTACTGTAATTGTAATGATTTTAGGGCAATTGTCAACTATTAATGTATGTATTACTGTATATATGCTTGTTTGCTGTTCAATATACTGGCATCCATCCATGGATTGTTCCTGGTATGCACCTGTTGCAAGTTGGCATTAAAACTCTGTCATCTGTATTGTCTGTTTTTTACCTGCATTTTTTATTACTCTTTAATATTTTTTGCTGCTGGAGTATGTGAATTTCCCCCTGGGATTAATAAAGTATATATCTATCTATCTATCTATCTATCTATCTATCTATCTATCTATCTATCTATCTATCTATCTATCTATCTATCTGAAACAGAAAAGATGATTTCAGGACACACTGTGAATGCCTAATACACTTTTCCACTCATTTTCTGTCCCATGTCTGTATTCTTTTACCCATTTTAACTATTTCATTTTATTTGCCAGTTTTCAGATATGGCTTTTTCTTTGAAACTCTGTCTTGAAGGCCAACATCCCAGAATTGTCTTTACACTGTTGTAGATGACACTGGTATTTAAGGAAGAAACCAACTGAATACCTGTAAGGGGTTTGTTTCTGAAATTACAGACTCTGATGTTCTTCTCCTCTTATGTAGTTGTGCATCTGGGCCTTCGTGTTCCTTTTCTATACTTGTCAGACCTAGTTTGCCCTCATCTCTCGAGACGGTCTTCAACACCATTCCCTCAACAAGCTGGCTATGAAACTAAACAACCTGGGTCCCAACTCGCACCTGTGGAACTGGATTTTAGATTTTCTCACTAACAGACCACAAACTGTGTGCATGGATAAGTACTTCTCTTAATCCATAATACTGAAAACTGGAGAACCACAGGGCTGTGTGCTGAGCCCTCTCCTTTACTCCCTCTTCACAAACGACTGCAAAGCTACCCATGATACTAACATCATAGTAAAGTTTGCAGACAACACCACTGTGATAGGCCTAATCTCCAATAATGACGAAGAAGCTTATAGAGAAGAGGTTGAGAATCTGGTGAGTTGGAACCGGAACAACAACCTTGTACTCAGTTCCAATAAAACAAGGAACTGATTCTAGACTTCAAGAGACTAAGTTACAATGGACACCATCCATTCAGCATTAATGGTGAAAGGGTAGAGACAGTCCAGAGTTTCAGATTTGTGGGATCCACATAAGTCTAAACCTGTCATGGACAACAAACACAACAGCAATGAAAAAGAATGGTCATCAGAGGCTTCGCCTTCTGAGGAACGTGAAGAAAGCACATCTCACACAACAGCTGCTGGTTAACATCTACAGGCGCAGCATAGAGTCTACTACTTACAGTGTGGTACTCTGGCTGCATGTCTGAAAACAGAAAGAGCCTCCAACGTATCACCAAAGCGGCTCAGGGAATTACTGACGCTCAGCTACCATCACTAGAAGATATCTTCATTACCGGTTGCAGCAGAAAAGCATCTGTAGAGATCCAACCCACCCCAGCCATAGCATGTTTACTCATCTGCCCTCTGGCAGGCACTTTAGAGTCCTACGTGCCCACACTACCAAGCTGAAGAGCAGCTTTTACCCCAAACTAATCAGCCTAAATGCACAGCAATCACTGCCCCTTCCTATACAGAACCATCTCTGACTGAAGTGAACTTCTGCATCATGACCATTGCATTGACTGTAATCTTCACCATGACTTCATTTACTTCCAACTTTATTCGTGACTTCATTACCTTTACTTTGACTCTGTGTATATTTGGAAATGTTAATAGTAGTTAGTTTAATCGTTACTTAGTTTATTGTCTACACTGGCGGCACGGTGGCGTAGTGGGTAGCGCTGCTGCCTCGCAGTTGGGAGATCTGGGGACCTGGGTTCGCTTCCCAGGTCCTCCCTGCGTGGAGTTTGCATGTTCTCCCCGTGTCTGCGTGGGTTTCCTCCGGGCGCTGCGGTTTCCTCCCACAGTCCAAAGACATGCAGGTTGGGTGGATTGGCGATTCAAACTTGGCCCTAGTGTGTGTGTGTCCTGCGGTGGGTTGGCACCCTGCCCGGGATTGTTTCCTGCCTTGTGCCCTGTGTTGGCTGGGATTGACTCCAGCAGACCCCCGTGACCCTGCGTTTGGATTCAGCGGGTTGGATAATGGATGGATGGATTGTCTACACTTATATACTTTTATCTAAGGCAACTATAGATTTGCTCCAAATGATATGCTATTGTACTGTACAGTGACAATAAAGGTATCTCGATCTTGATCTTTGCACCTATTGCAGCCAGAGGAGACCTTGGCACCCCATTACATTTTTAGTCATTATTGAATTTTTGCTTTTGTCAAGCAGCTTAAATCAAAATAATGATGATTAACAAGGCTGACATTAAAACTCTGTTTTAAAGAATTATTTACTCATGTTCCGTTGTCATCAAAGAAAAATTTTGTAACTTATTTTCTTCTGATCTACTGTATACCCGTTTTTGTTAACATTTCTGTATTTTGAGCGTCTTGAGTAGCTGATGTTAAAACCTTATTTGCATATAAGAGTTGTTATTTATAACTATTATTTTGCAGTAATCCGGAAAAGTTCATTTTCATAAAATGTTCCATTCTTTCATCTAGCCAGCTATCGAAAGGACGGCAGTATAAAACACATCTTTTGTGTTTAAGGAAGGCGTAAGTTTTTTTTTTTTTTATGTTGAATTGTGTACTTTTGCTTCCGCCTCGGACGCTCGTCTTGGACGATATACAGTTAATAAATGAAGAAGAGTCCGGCGCAGTGCAGCCCCGGCTCATCGCAGCGGCAGCCCTGTTCATTGTAATGAGGCGAGGCGTTCCCCACGGTACCTGCCTGCCTGCCAGTACTAACGCGAAGGTTGCGCGACAGATTTGCGGCGAGGAGCTGAAATAAAAACACCTGGGAGACGTTCAATGTCCGTCCTTCAAACCGACAAGATGCGCACTTGGATTTAAAAATTTCCCTTTTCACTCTTTTTTTGGCCATTGGTTTTCCTATTCACCGATAAAGGAGCAGACGCTGTATTGTGCTCCAGTTGCTGAGCAGGTAAGATGTTGTGTCAGAAATCGAGGTAGAGAACCAGCAGAAAAGGTGACTGAATAAAAACAAAAGGCTCGCCTCGTCGACCTGTTAACAGCGTCTGCTGTTGGAAATGCGGCAGCGGGCTGCGTGAGTTCCCTGGCATTTGGTGCGCGCGGGTCTGGCGGAGGCGACACGCGCGGGTATCGCGCCGAGCTCGACGGGGATGGGTGGCTCTAGCGACGTAGTTCGTGTCTGTGGGACTTGCTTTTTTATTAGGAGAATGGACGTGCCTGGGTATGTAGGTTGTAGGTGGCTTTGATTTACTGAATTATACTGAAGTTGCACCTCATAAATCTCATTTAAGTGCGTCGTGTCTGACAGTCATAAACCTGCCTTCCGCTTTCCATTGCAGTCGCCGAGACTTATTGTTATCAGTGGAGCGAAACGAAGGGCAGGGATGATTATTCATTTGAAAAAAAAATATTGTCCTTGATGACGTTTTAAGGAACTGTCGGCAGCCGAACTGAATGTAAAACTAGTCCAATTGGTTCATGTGAAAGAAGAAAAGAATATAACATGCAAATAAGCGTCAGCGGCACGAAGGGTTTCCTTCTGCCTTTCTCGGAAGCATCTGCTAACTGCGTTGTCCTGTGCACCTCGACATACAGTACTTCACACAGTACTTCGCCACACCAACCGCTGCACGCACGACAAACCGAAGGTTTCTGTGCATTTTGACTTTTCATGGGTGGCACAAGGGATTTGATGCCACCCGCTATCAAAGGACCCTTCTTGTTGCATTCACGCTTTTGCCCTTCGACCGATCCATATACCTCCTTTCTGTTTTCATCATCTTCTAATACTGTCGTTTGGTCGAGTAAACACAGAAGCGCTGTGCTGTTGATTATGTCGAGTCACTCGGATTTTATTTTCTTTGTAGTGACTTTTGTCAAATATGAACATCAATGGTGCTGTGCTGTTCATTAGGATGCTTGCATTTAGCTCTACGAAGTAAATGAGATATGTCCAGCTTTGGCAGGTTACATGTACAGTTCATGGTCACCCAAAGAGACTTGAACGTGTGCCATAATAGTCAGGAGTGAAGGTCCTTATTTGTCTCATTTACTGTGTTTATTTCCAACAGCTTTTTACACATACGTTTGCCTTGCCTCTCCTGAGTGCTGTATTACTGAAATATCTCCAGTAGTAAGACGAGAAGATATTGTAAATAACAAGGAAGGATATTTGTCGTAAAATTTTAAATATCCGTCGATGACCATTTCTAGTTTGCACATGTAAGTTACCTGCAGATGGAGCTAGTGGGCCGACATGCGTTAGAACACTTAACAGTTTCAAGCGCTTGTTGTTCACAGTGATTGACAGTCGAGTTTGTTACTTAGAAATCTGTAAAAAAAAATAGTGTATAACATTATAAAATGCAAAAGTTCCAGAAACGTCTTGAAATTTTTCTAATATAAAATGGTTTTGTATATAAACATACTTAGCATTGAAAATTAGGGTTTTACATCCACAAAGCAAAACTGTTGGTGTGCTTTTATATGCCATTTGTAGAAGATTCTTTTATACAGTGCAACTTGCTTGACTCCAAGCATGAGGCAACAATACATACAGGTACTGTGTTAAATTATTCCATTGCTGCCAGCTAGTAAAATTGAACCATAAACCACACAAAATTTCGAGTATACAGGCGCTGCCGATATACATGTCTAATTATCTTATTTAAGTGAATTAGTCTAATGTGGAACTTGAGCCTGTCCCGGCAGCATTATGTGCAGGGCCTAAAACACGTCTGGACAGTTGCATAAGGCCGATTTCAATCGCCAGTTAACCTGGATGTGGGAGGGAAACCCATGCAGGCACAGGAAAAACATGCAAGCGTCTTAGAGGTTTAAGCCTGGGATTATAGATCCATGAGTCAGCAGTGCTACCACAGCCTCTTTCAGGACCTTGGCATTTTAAAAAGAAAATGTTTTAAGTCAAGACTCGGTTAAACTATGAAAATGTAGGGTTACTGTTTGTGCTATTGAAAGGTAGCTGTGTAAGGGTAGAGACCATTACTCCAGCCAGTTAGGTGGTAGCAAATGTTCTTCATTTTGGGAAAGTTGGACCATGATGATTTATGGTTTAGTCTCAGTCTGCTAGCCTCTGAGGCCTGTCGCTACTCGATTCCAGGCTCCTGACAGGCCTGCATCAAGCTTGTGCACCATAGCCATACATTCTATAATATTTAATTGGAACTGCTCGATCTATACTGCAAATGCACACACATTTAATGGTGTTTTGGCGTGATTAGATGATGAAAGCTCTATTTCATCTGTAAATCTAATTCTTTTCTTAATCTAATTCTAGTTATTTAATCAAAAATCTGTTCTTCACACTGATCAAAAGTATAAACCTATCTGTCATGTGTTTAATTATGAAATTTCCAGAAACATGGCATGGTTTTCTTTCCTTAGTCATAGTTATACTGGGGTTAAATATTTCTCGTGAAACAGAACATTATTGTTACAAAACATTTTAAATCCAAAGTTCTCATCTTTCAAAGTAAAAGTAAAAATATGTATTTATTAATAAGGACAAACTCAACTTCAGTACAGTCCTTAAGTAAGACTTACTATCATGTCATGCTGTAAAATAACAAGTTAGTATTGGGAAGTATTGGGTGCCATTGTGAAATGTATTGTTGTCCATGTCTGTATGAAAGTAGTGTGCATGCAATAATAAATAGAAAAATAAAAGAATATTGCTGTTATTATTCCCTTTTATGCATAGAATAAACAAACAAACAAGGGTGTTGGATATAACCGACATCTAGACTACCGGTGGTTCCAAAGGCCGAAGATCTACTTGCCATGTAGTAATATCAGAAATGTGTCTGGTAAGGAAGGAGAGAAGGTTAGTCCTTGAACCTGGATGTGGGGACCCTCAGAAGGAGAAGATGCACCTCTTTTTGTATATGTCTCTGTCCAATGGATGCAGTGCTGTTGACACTAGGTGGTAGTATTGAAGCAATATGCACATGTTCTCATGGTCAATGGAAACTGGCCAAGGAGCCCTGAAAATGGAATGGCAAACTGGGGGTCTGATTAATTGGTCAGTAATTGTAGATTGGATTATTTGAAGTGTTGCTACAAAATGAATATCCTTTACATTTTTTTTATATTTCCAGTACTTCCATGTTCATTTGTTAAAAGAAAATCATATTTTTCTGTCTAGTCACCGAAATTGCTACTGAGGTATGCCAGATCAGAGTAAAAGAACCATCTTGACACAGGAGTTACTTATTCCTGACTATTGCATGCCTGTTTGTTGGCTGTTATGAAGATTAACCCATTTATGTCTGCTTGTCTCAGTTTGTGTACAGTATTCATCAGTATTGTTCACATTTAACATATGACTTCAGTAGGTCCCTGTCCGTTTGACTTTCACTCTTAAAGAACTTTGGGGTCATTCCATGTCAAATCAACCGATTTCCAGAAATCCCATTCACTTCGGTCTCATAAAATTCTGAAAAAAAAAACAGGTACACCCGTGTTATCCAGGAGACATTTTTGATGTAAGATGTAAGATAAATTCTTTCCAAGATACAGCCAATTTTCTGAGGGGAGATGGGTGTCAAATTTCATTAATTTCACAACACCATATCTCAAGAACTGAACCACCTAGCAGGCTCGAACTTTCCATACTGGTACCTTTATAGGTATAGTATGTAACAGAATCAAAATGTTTGGTCCACATGACACCATTTTGTAAGAGCAGGCCTTAAAAAAGGGAAAAAAAATTTTTGCGTCTTTGGCTTTGCCATTTTTAGGCTGTCAGAAAGCATACGTCTAACTAATACAGCCTGCTGATTTTTTTTTCCATGTTTAGATACCTACACAGGGCTTTCCAGAAGGTTCTATACAAACAAGAAACTGCATCAGGGTTTGTCCAGCAGGCCTCTCAAATATGAAAAAATCATTTGGGTCCAATTATCAGACTAGCTTAATGCACTGTGGGAATGTCCAGACATTTTTAAAATTATTTTTCCTGTATCCTACATGGATCCTTCTTTTTCAAAAATCACATCTTAATTTTCTTATTTCAATCTTTCATCTTTATTTTCCATTCTAAACATGGGTTAAATTCACCATTTGCAAGTAATGATAATCATCAAGTTCTTCATCACTAATTTAGGTATAGGATTAATCTAAAAAAATAAATCACCAAAGGCACATTAAGCACAACACATGAACAAACAGCTGCTTGACTTGTCATCAATGTTAACATCTTGGTATTGCAACAGCAGGAATGTGACCCATTTCATGTCTGTTTCAATCAAAGTGCAGAGTGTAGGGCATCTTCGTCCTTGAGATCAAGATGGTACTGCTTCACACTGACCGTTGTAGGAACACTAAACAGATTCGTAGTGCAATGACACACTGCTATGGCACCCAACAAAAATTGTCTCCAAGTGGTCAATGGAAAGACTGTGCAGGAGAGTCTGGGTGCATGAAACATATCAGGATGTCTGATTCCGCTTCACTCTTGCCACGAATCACACCAATCCAACATTTTTATCATACATGCACCCAACACAGCCTCCAGTAGGACACTGGTCTAATGTGAGGGATGCATTTGATCCATAAGGAGTGTGATGTGATTGTGAGAGGGCAGGATCTCAGCTGCTGCTTCAGTGGTGAAAATTCAGATAGTCAATTGACTGTCTTCACCGGACACCCGGCTGATTAGAAGTTTGCCATCTTCTGTAGGGATGTAACAGTGGTATTCTCAACCACCAGGTACTCTTTCTGCCATGGAGAATCACATTCTGTGCTCAGCAACATGAGATAGGACATCGTCAAATAATATGTAAAAAAGTTTGACATTTTTGATAACTTACTGATTGAAAACTCAATGATTACCATTATTGACACATGGCACATTCAGCCTATGTTTAGGATGGAAAATAAACATAGAAGATTTGCATAAGTGATAGAAGGGACAATGTAGAATAAATGAAAATTTTTTTTTAAATTATGTGCAAATTCCCACATGATGTTAGGGTGCTCTGAAAATAAAATCCAAAATGATTTTTTGGATTTGAGAGGTCTGCTGTTCAAACCCTGATGCAGTTACTTTCCTGTTTATTGCTTTTTCAGAAAGTCTATATAGTTACGTGAATAAGGAAAAAAAATCAAAAGTCTGTGTTGGTTGCAGATATGTGTTTCTGTGGCCTAAACATACTGTAGCTAAGTCAAAAACTCAGATTAAGTTTTTCTCAGTTCCAAGGGGCTGCTTTGACCATGCAGGGTTATCTGGACCAAATGTTTTAATTTTGACACATAATATACCAATTAATGTACCAGCCTGGAAAGTCTGAGCCTGCTCGTGGTTTAATTCTTGAGCTGTGGACTTGTGAAATTTGATGAAAAAATGAAGCCGATAAAATCAAAACCCCCCTCCCCTTGGTAAACTGGCTGTATCTTGGAAAGTATTGATGTTACATCAAAAAGGTGTCTCCTAACTAACATGGGTACAACCTGGAAACTTTTCCAGAATTTTTGGAGCCCAATTTGCATTGGCCATTGGTTGATTTAACATGGAATGAACCTATGGCATTTTTTTCTGAAATTTGTCTGTTGTTGCTGCCTAGTTTGCAGCAATGACACTTGTGGGAGGAGGATGAAAGAGTGTTAAAAGAAGTGGGAAAAATGCACAAGTGCCCTGTGCCAACAAAAACATTGCAGGATAAAACTGATTTTTAATTTTGGAATGACCTCTTAAGTGGGTGTACCATCAGGAATTAGCTCTTGGGCCACTTGTAGGCAGAAGCCTCTGGAAATCTTTAACTATTTTTGGTAATTTTTGATTCTAAAGTATCCCAGGAATGAGTGTAAACAACTACCTCCTTAAAGGGACTCACAGGTTTTAAGATTAAAGGCAGATAATGATGGCTCTACAGCAAGAGGATGGGCGGTGAGATAAAGGAAGAAAGACAAGAAGCAGTAAGTGGAGAATGGAGATGTTATATGTTATGTGCATTGAAGAAGCCAGATATTTACCCTTACAATTAGCTAGCGACAAGTTTCTTAGAACAGTTTAAGGTAGTTTTGTCAGCAAATGAGTAAACTGATACTTTGACATACTGTAGTTGTGTACATAGTTCCGTACACTTGCACATTCGTATTGATTCATGCTGTGCTTGTGCATTGTTCAAATTTCAAATCACAAACACATACCAAAGACATGGATGTTAGATTAACGTGCAATTGCAAATTGGCCGGTGTATAAGCACAAGTACGGTATGTGGGTGTTTGCATGAGTAAGCCCTACAATAGACTACCATCATGTCCAGTCCTGATTTCTGCTTTGTATGAAGTGGTGCCTGAATAGGCTCTGGTTTTCTGCCACACTGAATTGGATTAAAATTATGCTCTGCTGCAGTTATTTGTTGTGTCCTTTCCTGCAAATTAAAAAAAAAAAAACAATTGCTCTTGGTCATAAACTGAGTCAGCAGTGGAGAATGAAGCTTCAGTTTATGCTTTACAGTCTAGACCACAATGCCTTTGCTTGTCTGACTGCATATTCATTTACTGCAGTCTGTGAACTTTCCCATAAATATCATGGTTTTATTGCAGGGATTGCCTCATAATTTTAAATTCTGGAAATATCGATTTGAAAAAATCTGAAATACCCATATAATGATGAAAGAGTCTTAAAAACGTCCGAGAGTAATTTGGGTGCTTTATCCCAATGTAATAAGTGGTTGGTGCACTAAGGGTTGCCACGAAGCAAAGGACCATAGGAGTCGTGCACTGGTAGTGAGTGTTTAGTTGCCATGTCAGTGGAGGATGAGGGGTGCTGCCAACGACTATAAGGAAGAATGCCAAGCATACATAATAATTCAGGAAAAAGAAGGGTGCAACAAAGGATGAAATATGTAATATTACCATATGTGTTTTGTTTTTTAATAGAGCCACCATTTGCATACCCATTTTTAGACATATCCTGTATGTGGAGAGACACCATTTTTTACATAGCTTAACTTCTCTTATCATGTCTTTTTGAGCTCAGTATCTTGTTTTTATTGCTGATTGCTTCAGATAGTGACATTTTAAAACCACATGTTGAAGATTGATTTTTCACATCTTTTATGTGGTTAAAGTAATATTTCTGTCATTACATAAGTAGAATACATTTAACTTAAAAGGCTTCTAATCCAGCCTATCCCATCAAGGAAGTTTACTGCACTTTTGTAGGATCCCTTTGTGTTTTTTTGTATAATTTATGATGGGTCTCTCAGTGGCAAAGACTGCTGTTTCATAGTCTGGTAGGATACGTTTTTGAATCCAGTCCTCATCACTGTCTGTATAGAACTTTCACATTCTGTCATTGTCAGCAGGGATTCTTCTTCAAGTACTGTTGTCTTCCTCTAATATGCTAACAGCATCGAGTTAAAGTTTATTCTTGACTCTAACTAGAGTCATGTAAGTAAGTGTGAGTGTGTGCTGTGATGCTAGAGCCAGGCTCAAGGTTGGTTTTTGCTCGAAGGTCAGTTCTGCTGTCATTGGCTCTGGCCTTCCACCTTGCTTAGCTTGTATTGAGGTCCAGAGAATAGATTGGATTAGATGTGTCATTTACTTGACTTTCATTTCCTGTTGATATAACAACAGTACAAATTATGTGAATAAATCAACTACACTTGTAGCTATTAGACTTTTTAAACAGTGGATTTGTACAGTTTTTGTGTTTATGTATAAGTGGAGATACAGTTTCCTAACCTTGAATAAAAGGATTAGTTTATACTGTTATTGTGGTTGTTTGATATTCTACAGGGCAGACTTCACATATCCTGCAGACTTCTTGAATTTCAGGAAAGATGTTTAAATCTATTTGGCATACATTAAATAAGGTTCTTATACATCTCAGCCTACATATGAAAACTGCTTTAGTTAAGAGGCTTTTTCCTTGAGAAACCCCTTTCTGTAAATAAAGAAATTACCACTGGCAAGCATATCAGATGAGACTAAAGCAAGAAAACGAGGAACATCTTAAGGCAGGTTTCCCTTTGAAGATCCATTAGCCAGATGAGCAGTGTCTCTTTTGCAAAACACAAAGAGTGTCATTTTTCATTATGCAGTTTAATCCAAGTATTCTGCCAGAAGTAGTTCACAGTGTGACAAACTCATTAAAGTTTTTTCTTATGTGTACCGCACTGATACTAGGAAAAAAATGAAAAACTCCTGTGATGACTTATGCTCTTTGCTTGTGCAAATTGCCTATGATGCTGTAGTCATGTTCCATTTTTGCAACTGCACACACACCTGAGTTCTGCATGATATTTAAGCAGGCTGTGTTCAGCTAATTGTGCTCCTTTGTTGAGTTCTGTTATATTATGCTCTTTTGTTCTTTCTCTTCTACCGACAAGAGTGTCATCATTGCTTTGATAAATCAATTGTTAGTTATGAGTGTTATATGTCAACATTAAAATGAAATAATCAAGAGTATGTACATTATTTTTCCTTTAAACTTCACAATAAGTGAGGTTTCTATTGTTACTAATCTAATTAGGAGGAGTAGAATAGATAAGTGATGGAGCCATTTTAAAATTCACAATGGATGCCATTATGAAAACAGTCATTGTAGGGTTGCTGAACAGCCAGGAATAATAACAAGTAATGTTTATGTTCTTATGTATGTGAGTGTGTATACAAAGACCTGTGAAAAAGTAAGTATACCCTGTAAAATGTTTTTTCTTTTGTAATATTTATGGACATGTCTTTATTTAAAATGAATCTTTAGGTAAGAGTGATATAATTGGAGAAAACATATTTTGACTTTACAATAATTTTATCAATGAAAGCTTAGCAGATATGCCATTTCTATCTGTGGAAATAGTAAATATGTCCCTGGCTCTAATACCTAATATTGCCCACTTTGGCTAAAACTGTCTCACGTTACCATTTCCTCTACCAGTCTCTGATATTGATTGGGAGAAAGTTTTTCCCACTCCTCCATGCAGCATTCTTTCAGCTGTGTGATGTTTAAGGGGTGTATTGCATGCTTGTTTCAAATCTCCCCTCACCTCCACAGATGGGATTCAGATCTGGTTTTTGACTTGGCCATTCCAGAACCCTCCATTTCTTTCTTTTCAGTCATTTGTTGGTGAATTTACTGATGTAAAGCTTCAGTCTTCTGATGGATGGTCTTACATTATCCTCAAGTACCTTCTGGTACAATAAAGAATTCATAGTGGATTCTGTGAAGGTTACCTGCCAGGCCTTGATATAACAAAGAAGTCCTAAACCATAACATTTCTACCATGCTTTACAGTTCATATCAGGTTTTCGTGGTTAAATACTGTCTTTGGTTTTTACCAAACATGTCTTTTGGTGCTGTGTCCGTATATCTTTACCTTTGCCTCTTATGTCCAGAGCACACTGTTCCAGAAGTCCAAACTTTAGTGTTTCCCTGATATTCTTTCTGGACAGAAAAGGTTTCCTCCTGGCACACTTTCCATGTAGATTTTTTTGTGTGCATACTCTTGTAAATAGTAGACTCATGCACGCTACCTCTTGGTTCTGTAATTAAATTGTGGGGTTCTGAGTGACTTCTTTCAATGTCTTACAAGATACAAGGTTTATTGTCATATACACAGTAAAAACACATATTAAAACCATGTAATGAAATTCTTACTTTGCTTGCTCACCTTCATATACAAAGACAGAAAGACAAAAGAAGTATAAAAATAAATAGCAATTACAATTATAAGATTACAAAATAAGGTGAATTTTGATCTCATGCTGAACTTGCTGGGATGGCTTGACTTGGACAAGTTGGCAATGGTTTAGTATCTTCTTCACTTAGAATGGTAGATGATCTTCTAAACAGTGGAATGGTCAATTTCCAGTTGTTTGGACATTTTTTTAAATCTCTTTACAAACTCATAGGCATACCTTCTTTCTGAAGGCTTCAGAGACCTTTTTCAGTTGAGGCATGTTTTGTCAACAATTTAGAATGGGAGCTAGGAATTAGCACCATGACCCGTCTCCGGGACTGGACTCACAGAGAGTTGAGTCACGATTGTATAAGTGGGCCTGTGCTGTCTGTGCAAGTTCCATGTTTTCTTTGGCACTGGGTCGAATTTTGTCAAATCTATTGTTTTATTGATATATTAAAGAATGTTGGTGGAAGGAAGTACCTCATTCTCTCAACCTTCCTTGAGAATTATCTTCCAAAAAATTACACAGAGGGTGAAAAACCTGTAGAGGCTTGTGGGACTTCCCAATATGCAAATAACATGAGAGGGAAAAACTGAAGCCAGTTCTTCTGATCCTTGGTGACTACCTTACATAGCATTTGATTAAACCACTCCAATAAACCGTCAGTTTGAGGATGGTATACTGAGATTTTTAAATGTTTAATTCTGAGTAATTTGGCAACCTCTCCATTGGTCCATAAAGCCATCTTTAGTGATGCTTATACCCCCAAACGTTCCTGTGTGATACTTTTACCCCGATCCGCTCAAAGGGAATGTCTGTTAGAATCACAGGAATGAGAGGAGCACAGGCCCACCCTGGAATCTTTCACAGTTGACATTCCAATAAGGAACCACAAAAACAACGGACCTCCTCATTAATTCCCGGTGAGTGAAAAACATCTTGTTGGTCCGGAGGGGGGCATGTACTAGTTTACAAATCTGTCACAGGTAATCTTTTGGTACTAACAACAACAACAACCTTATCCCTCCCTTATGTTCTGTTACACCATACAATACATTTTTTTGATCACAAAATGTTTCCTTGAGACATGGGATATGCAGTTTGTTGGCAAATTTTAGGAAATTGTCATTCCGCTGTTTGTATTGGATCAGTTCCACCCCAGTAAGACCGGGTGAATGGGGTTATGCATTATGGCAGCTGTGACTGTGCAGGTGTCCACCTGAAAGGTGATTACACAGTTGGCGGATCAGTACCATCGGGGTTCCCCATGAATGCCATGTTAGATTGGTCCTTCCTGAGCTCCGCTGTTCTGGGAGTGCATACTGGTGAGCAACAATGGAAATGCTACTCCCAGAGTCAATAATAGCACTTTCATCTTGTTTAGCACCACCTCACCTCTACATGGAAGAGGGTTAGCAGAAGTCATAGCACAATACCTTTGTCCCTTGGCCCAGCTGTAGTTACCTCCCACCAATTAAACAGTGCTGAGGAGGTAGGCATTTGACCTTGGGCTGTGTGACTGGCTCCATGTCTTGCTGATTTGACTTTTTTGCATTCGCCATGACCCATTTGGTGCTCTCAGCGATGATTGTTCTCTTACGATTGCTGAACTTGCAAACCCCTGGTTTCAGCCAACATTTGCACTTCCCCCAGAGCTTGAATGTTTGGGTGTATACTGGCCACTCAGGCCTAAAGCTCCACTCCTGATACTGCTTCATATATTGGCCCACAGTCATGCCATGTTATGCTGTGTTCTTGGCTTTGAGACGGTCATAGCTCCCGGCGGCCTGCTCATCAAGATCGTAATAAACTCTGTGTACCTTGCCTGTCAGGAATGGAGCCAGTATGTGTGCCCACTCACCGCAATCCCAGTGATGCCTGGTTTCTTTACGCTCCAAAGATGAGATAGGCCTTCACATCTGCCTTAGGATGGGGTGGTACAAGTACCTGTGAGGTTCTGAATGATAGTTCTTCATGAAGAACCATCCATACCACCAGATGAGCCTCTAACTCTGTGAGTTGGGTCCATTGATTGCCCAACCACAAAGCCTGCACCTCCACTGTCAAGGCTGCCACCACACATATGAGGTCCAATAATACACTCATTCTCCAGTTGAAGTCCTCCTGACTACACTACTGTATTAAGAAGACAGTGATGTCTTACAGAGCTGGGGCACCAGCCAGTGATCCCAGTATAACTGAAAGGTCAGAAACAACAAAGTGATTTAAAACAACCAACAATAACATCTTTACAGACACGAGTCACAATACAGATTGAGGCAAGTTGGTGGTGGAACCAGTTAAAAGGCAGGTGAGATGGACAAGATAGGTTCAGGTTACTTTAACCAAGAGTTACTCATCCTCCTGTTACCGGTCATGGAATCTACAGGAGGAATGATAGGCAACTGCACTCACTCATGACTCAGGGTGGAATTACCATTAGACAAGCTCTGAAGTTGTCGCACAAGCACTCTTGTGTGACACCATCCATACATTCATCCATTTTCATACCTCTTTATTTACTTAAATACAGTTTTAGATTGGCAGATACTCAGTATTTGTTAGAGATGCCCTGTAGTATGCCAGATCCAGTGGCTACAGGCCTGTGGTGTTTGCAGTATCCATGTGCTTTAACTATTTTATGAGGCTGCTTGTTTGCAGATTACAAGTTTTATAATTTGATTAAAGGGAAACAAGTAATCAAAGAATGATCTCTCTGCTCTCACACCTATAGCAAAAATATAGATAGGCATGATCAAAAGCGCATCCTCTTGACGTATATGAACAGTACAGAATAGTAAACTCTAATGATGCACAAACCCTTGCTAAATGGTATGATCTGGTAATCTAATGGAGTTTAATATGCGTAAGTATTTAATATGTTACAAAAAAAGTTACATTTCTCCATATTTCTGCTTATCATTAACAAAATAAGTGTACCATATTTTATGTAATAACTTAGACCAACTAGTCTGGAACTGGGTGTGATAAAATGAAATTTGTTTGGTATTGTCGTTAGTCAAACGAACAGGCTGTATATGCAGAAGAGCTGACAACCAATGAATTTTCATCCGCAAAGTACAAAGCTTAGAATGTAGGAATAAGGAACAGCTGTATTTTGGACCACATAGATAAAAAAGAAACTTGTCAGTCTGTCTAATGTTCTATGTACTAAACAGAATGGAAAAAAGAAAAAAGAGCTGAGTACTACACAGTACTGGCTCCTTGAATGCTGTGAAACTCACAAACAGAAGAGAAGTTCATCTCTCTGATGTCTCGTATTTTACTTATCAAAACAGAAGAAGAGAATAAAGTACAGAGATTGCTGCTGAACTTACTGCAGCCGTTAATCCTTTATATAGCTCTGACTATCAGGCAACACCCTATTGGCTGTCCGAAAAAGGGGCAAGCATGAAAGCTTAGTCGGTAAATGTGATATAGACTTTTCAGTTGTGTAATTTGACATGGTGCAGTGACGAGATCAGTGACAACAATCAGCAAATTTGGTTTCAGGAGCCCCCACAGATATAAAAATCTGCAGATGTTCAAATCCCTTGTATAAGATGGTGTGGTATTTGCATATAACCTACACACATCATTCCAATTGAAACACAAAAAGAAAATATGTAACCAATTGCATCATACATGTTGTACGTTGCCTTGGATAAAGGCATCAGCCAAATAAAGAAATGGAAATGGAATGGAAATTCATATACTTTAAATCATGTCTGGATCACTTATAATACCTAATACATCGCATAAGATAGGAATCTTTAGAACACAATAGAAAATATAATTATAAATAGAGAAAATATAAATTAATCCCCCCCCCCCACACCATCTCTCTCTCTGTCTCTCTTTAACACACTGCACACAACACAAGTAAAGAAAAAAATGAGACTTGAGGCGAACAATGCTCAAACAACAAGTGCTGGAGAGACTAAGGGTCTGTGAAATGGCAGGAGTCTACACCAGGTTATGCCTTCACATCACTTTATGGATTCAGCGTAGTGCTGATTTGCTTTTTGGACCTTTCTGATTTTTTTTTCCATATATTTTGAATCTGTGGTTTGTTGAATCTGTGGAATTTTAACCCGTGGATATGGAGGGCTGGCTGTACTGCATGATAAGTGTTCTTTTGCTGTTAGTATTGCTATGTCATTTTTAAAATTTACTTTGAAGGAGCATGCAAATAAGTTTTTCATCGTTCTATTACACGTTATAAATTTAAGAGATGATAAAGCTAATTAAACATGTCTGAAGATCTAATTAAAAACATTTACAAATATCATAGTATATGCTAATTGGAAGTTTGATGTATAGATGAAAACTGTACTTTTGCAACTAGTAAAGAAAACAAAAAAATACAGTCATCACTGTTTCGTTAGTGGGTAGGAACATTTCTCTAGTATAATTAAATTTTACATTTCTTCTGCTTCCATCCTTTTAGTTGTTTAAATTCGATTGTTGTAATTTATTTTTAGCATGTTTTCTTGTATAAACAGGCTTATGTAATTGCCCTGATTTGCCTGTAAAAAAATTTCGACTCTTTTTGTAAAGAATGGGAGAGGATTTGTAATTTTTATTTTTTATTTTTAGATTTCATTTAGAGTTTATTTAAAAAATGAATACATACACGAATAAACGGTAAAAACAGTGAATGACAATACTCTTCAGTTTTTTTTTTTTGAAAATCACTGTGCAGAGGTAAGTAGACCTAAGATCCATAAACTGCCTTATTATACTGGCCAATGTGCTGTTTGATTTGTGGTCGGTTTTACAAAGCAGAGTTCCCTAGCTTTTATATACCAAATCCAGTGAACAAATCAGTCATAATTGACAGAATGGTCTTTATTCTTTATACATCTTAAATTCTTCTTCAACCAGCATGCATTACTATTTATACTGTGCACTAAAAGAAAAAAGTTTGAAAAGCAAATATAATGTATTGGCACTTCTTAATTTTCAAGCAAGCATTTTTAGATCTAAATTTTCTAAGTAGATTCCCCTAAAAATGCCATTTAGGCTGAAAAGTAAAACATTGCAAAGGCAGGACTTTTACCCACTAGTTTAATTCAGAATTATTGCACATGCAAACAATTCTTGGAGGAAATGGCCCCTAATGGCCCCTCTACCTGCTTGACAACCTTACTACTCTTTAGTCTGCAGTGTACCTGTTGTAGATTAGCTGCCTCTGGGTTTTCTGATACATTTTATGGTATGGTGCCTGAACAACAAGATTTCCTGAGGCAAGGGCTTGATCTATTAGGCATGGTGTTGAAATTCTAAAGGAAACCTCCCTAAAAGGGCGAAACTCAAATTAGTAGAGAGAGAACATCTCTACATGTCTATGTAGAAGAACAGTAAATACTGGGGGTGGTTTTCTGGAAGTGAATTGGGTAGCAGCACCAGGAAAAGGCAAATGCTGTCTGGTAAAAGATAATCATTTTACCCCAAGATGCTGGAGAGCAGACAGTTTCTTATGTTAGAGATAAGTGACTTTCCAAATAGAGAGAGTATGTGCTGTCTCCGTGTGTATGTGCTGGGCCGATTCTAAATTGGCCCTACGGTGTGCTTGGTGTGTGGGTGTGTTTGTGTGTGTCCTGCGGTGGGTTGGCACCCTGCCTGGGATTGGTTCCTGCCTTGTGCCCTGTGTTGGCTGGGATTGGCTCCGGCAGACCCCCGTGACCCTGTGTTCAGATTCAGCGGGTTGGAAAATGGATGGATGGATGGATGGATGTGCTGTCTTGAAATAGGCAGTTTTCACAATGGATACTAGAGAATAGGCAACCCGGTATTTGCTGTTGTGTTACATGTATGTGATATAGAAAGTATAGTATGAAGAAACAAGGAGTATACAGTACAGTATATTGGTCGGCTGCTTTACTGTCTGCCCAGTCATGCTGCTGAAGAAAATGTCATGTCTTTAAAAAATGACAACATGATTTACAGGTATACTTTTAAAATAGTTATCCAAATCAGAAAACTGAAAGCAATTTTGATTAAGGACTGTGAGCTGTATAAGAAGTACAAATATATTTTTAAAACTGACCACTTTTCCATTTTCTAATCCTACCATTTATAATCCAGTTCACAATCACAGGGACTAGAGTCTGTCCCAGCAGCCTCAGGCACAAGACAAGAACCGAAGTTTGTTGGAATGCCAGTCCATCATAGTAGGCACACATGCCCTTACAGTTCCAATTTAGAATTGCCAGTTAACCAAAAAGTGCACTGTTGGAGAAAGCCGAAGTATCTGCAGAAAACCCATTTCAACATGGGCTCTGAGGCAGCAATGTTAAACACTATGCTACTTGAAAAAAAATCCATTCATAGTTTGTGAAATCCAGAGGATATGCGATTTTTCCAAAAGTATCTATTAAACAGTATTATAGTAAAAAATGAATGTTTGGCACATTTTGAGTAAACGACTGGATAACTGTAGCAAAGTGAGAATTTATTTCCTTTTTCTATGAACGTTTTTCATACAGTTTGCTATTGTATAGTGTTGGTCGCCTTTGGCTTGTATTGTATAATAAAAAAATTCATTTCCATTGTAGATGAAAACATGAGATTAAATTTTTTTCTCAGTGATTACTACAACCTACATGGAGTAAAAAACACAATTAGAAATATTATTTTTGGGTGGAGTATTCCTTTAAAACATCATAATGAGCCATGACATAACAAGGCTGATAGAGATCTAACAATTCATTTTGATATTCTGGATATACTCTGTGCTAAACAATTTAAAAAATTAATTCTATGGCATTCAATAACCAGAGTCAAGGCTGAGTGTGTTCATTGCTATATTTGGGTACTGTTAAATGTTAGTGCTGCTGCTTTTTGGAATGTTTGCTGCTGATGTAATATTTTTCTGGTTAAGTCCAGAAAAAAGCAACATTATAATAGTGTAACTAGTAGTAAAAGTAGTAAAAATTCAAGAAACAACTTTTCTGTGTCTGTCCAAGTAAGACATGAATGTGCAGTATTTTAGCAATGTTTAAGAAGTTTAGAAATCACTTACTTTTGATATGAGGTTTTAAATTTTAAATCAGAATTAGTTGCTGCACTTTGAGTTAATGCTTTAGATTTTGTGCAGATATCTAGCAATAGAAGTCCCAAGACAATAGATAGTTAAAGTCTGTGGTCTTTTGGTTTGCAATTTCTGATTTTATCTCATTTCTATTGGAGAATGTTTTGACATTTCTTCACTTTGATTCACTATGCCACCATCTCACCCCCATCCTCCAATTTATCTTTCCAGCTATGAAGCAGCTTCATAAAGTATCACAAGACTATGGCAAATTCAGAATACAGCTGCCAGAGTAATGTTTCAGTTGAAATACAGTGATCACATTTTACCTTAGTTGACCTCACTACATAGGCTTCCTGGCAAATACAAAATCCTCTGTAAAACTACATTTTTAATGCCACTTACCTGATATCAGCACACAAGGCTACAAATGGCTTTTGATGCTGATACTTTCATTAATCCCAGATCTCTATATATAAAATACAAACTTGACTGATTGACTGTCTCACTCACTCACATACTCACTCACTCACCAGTGGAAACTCTTATTTCCCATTTACCTAAAGAGTTTAAATTTGGAAGGATTGTACATCTAGACAGTAGGTGTCTAATAAGAAATAACATTGCAATATATTCATTTCTCACGGTAAAAGCAATCCCATACAATAGAAAAACTAAATACAGCCCAAAAAACATACAAATAATAAAGTTTTTCCTCTCCTTCTGCCTCCAGTTTAGTGTTGCCTGCTGCTTCCCATTTTGACTCCATGAGGTAAGTCAGTGGGCTCCTTTTATACTGGACCAGGAAGAGCACCTTGTGATCCAGCATGACTTATGGGGAGTACTTCTGGGTTGTTTGAGAAGCAGGGTAGTCCTCCCATTCAGCGCCCCCTTGCAGTACCCAGAGACCCAGACAGTGCTACACTTCCATACTCCAGTTCCCATGATACCCTGTGGGTCTCCAAGCTGGCACATCTTCAGTGGACCTCTGCCACCTAACGTATGGGGAATGAAGCTGCTCCTGGCCTCGAGCTTCTGCTTGTCCAACCCCCTGGCATCTTCCCTTTTATCCCGAAGTCATGCCATCGTCCACCCGGGATGCTTGTCTGTCCTCCATTGCCCTCACAATATACAGGGACAAAATAATCACAAAATTAAAAATGTTCAGTTCATTATATGGATCACATAAATGTGCAGCCTGTAAACATTATTGCTGTTTGTAATAAGTTAAAGTGAAACACAATTCAGTGTTAGAATTTTATTACAGTAATCCCTCGCTATATCGTGCTTCGACTTTCATGGCTTCACTCTATCGTGGATTTTATATGTAAGCATATCTAAATATATAACGCGGATTTTTCGCTGCTTCGCGGGATTCTGCGGACAATGGGTCTTTTTACTTCTGATACATGCTTCCTCAGTTGGTTTGCCCAGTTGATTTCATACAAGGGACGCTATTGGCAGATGGCTGAGAAGCTACCCAATCAGAGCACGCAGTTAAGTTCCTGTGTGCTGATTGGCTCAGCGACAGAGCACAGAATTCAATTCCTCTGCATTAACCAGGAAGTCTTGTCTCGCTCATTCAGCATCAATGTGTTCCTGCTACTGCTTCAGGGGCCGTACCCAAGCGCCAACGGAAGATGCTAACGATTTCCGAAAAGGTAAAAGTTTTGGATATGTTGAAAGAAGGGAACAGCTACACCGCTGCAGGACGCCATTACGGAATCAATGAGTCCACGATTCTTTTTTATTTAAAAAGGAGGAAAAGAATATAAGATCTATGGCCGCAGTGTGCTTTAACCAGGGTGCAAAACGAGTTGTAAGTGGATGTAATAAGGCGGTAGTCCGGATGGAATCTGCTTTAGGGATCTGGATTGAAGACTGCCAGAAGAAGAACAACTGCGGTGCTACACAGTCGCCTGAAGAGGCTCCATTAGAAGAGCTGTAACGCTCTCCTTTGTTGTGCAGTAAAATTAAACTCATCGTTATCGGACAAGTTGCCGTGTCATTGTTGGTGAGTAACATAATTAATTTTCTATGTACAGTACTTATTACATGTACATAGTTTAGTATCACTGCACACACATTTTACTGTATACAATTTTTCTTGCATTGTACGTATTTATTGCTGGTGGCCTGCCTGTCGTAATGGCTGTAACATATGTGATATCGGAAACGTCGATATCTTTAAAATAATATTTAGGTTTTACTGTATATAAACAGTGTGTTTACATACATAATTTCAATGAATCTTACCTAATATCTAAGAGAATACAAAGGGTTTATGCTATATAATTGTGCGGGAAATGTTTATAATACTGTGGGTGAGTTTATAAGGGCTTAAAATATATAAAAATAGCCATATGAACATATGGTTTTTACTTCGCGGATTTTCATCTTTCGCGGGGGATTCTGGAACGCGATCGAGGAGGGATTACTGTACCTGGTTATGGCTTTTGAGGTAAAGCCATAATAATAAACGAAAATTACATTGATGAAAAACACAAAAATAAATGCTTAAGTGAGCAACATAAACACAATTGTAAACATCTGATAATGCACATATGAGAGGCAATAAACTCGAAAACAAATTCTTAAGTCAACAAACTAATACTCCACATCTAAAGCTGAGATTTAGTTTATTTGGCATGCTACCATTGTGTGATACATATGCAGTGCATATTGCAAGGTTAGATATACGGTTTACTGTACTTATTATTTGACTTTCTGTTCTCTTCCATTTTAGAAGCTTATTTGCAATTTATTTAATTTCTTTTTGTTACCAATTTTTAGTTGATTGCTTTCTCTTAACTGTTGTTTTGATACACTAGTGTTGTTTCAGTTTGCTTTTCATCTAAATTGTCCAAAACTTTGAAATGTTACAAGATTACAGATCAAAGTGTTACATTCAAATCTGATTGTAGTTACCATTTGTACAGGATGTGCTATAGGGTTGTAGCCAAAATTCCAATTATTCCTAACAATTTACCTGTTTCAATTCAAAACAATCCTGGTTCCTATTAAATTGTGTTTTGCAAAGACCACCAATAAAATACAAGATCAGTTACTAGGCAAAGCAGGAATTCATCAACAGCAACAATGTTTTACTTGTGGGCAATTGTATATACAGTAGCTAGTCCAACAGTAAAGTGAACTAATAATATTACCCCTGGTTAAAAAGTACAGATACTGTTTATGGTAACCGACGGCACTATAAAAGAGGCCCATTTCCTGGGCAAAGTCAGTCTGGGTGGAGTGGTGGATCTGAGGCTAGGGATCTGCAATGGCAATTGAAAGGTTGCCAGTTCGAATCCCGTAAATGCCAATAGGGACTCTGCTCTGTTGGGCCCTTGAACAAGGCCCTTAACCTGCAATTGCTAAGTGCTTTGAGTAGTGAGAAAAGCGCTATATAAATGCAAAGAATTATTATTAACAAAGCTGATCTGTAGCATATAGCTCTTGATGAGTGTTCCATTGTCATTATTACTTTTGTTCTGTGGAACTTCTTCACTTGCTCTTTGGGCTATGCTCCATCAGCCGTAATGTTAAGATGAAGATAAAGTCCCACATCTTAGCTCTAGTTCTGGATCTAGGACTGTTCCTCCAACATTAAGTCTCCAAAGCAGACATTTTTACTATAGTAAAGCCTCTCCAGATTTTGTAGTGCAGCAGTGACAAAAGACTCATGCAGTACACTCCAATAGTAGTTTCAGCTGAGCTACTATCCCTATTGATACTCAGGTCTCCTCACATTCATATATTTCATCTTTGCCTTCACCCATATTAAATGGGCACAGTACAACACCAGAACATTGTATGAAAATTCGATGATTCCTTAAAAATGATAGATTTGAAAAAAATCTGATAATCTGTCTGAAAGAGCAGACTAGTCAAATGAAATATTAACATGGAGTATTAAATAGTAGAATTAACAAGATAACGCATAATGACTGAAATGAATTTGATTAGTACTCATCTAAAGGAGGTGAAATGCATAATATTACAGTATGTCACATTGGGAAAACTGGAACTGATGGTATCTGAGCCAATGAAAAGGGCCTCTGTTTTAGAAATTGCTAATAAGGTTATGTAGGACAAATTGACAGACCCTGAAAGAAGCCAAGAATCCTTGAGTTTACTGAAAATTTTGAACAAGCGAACCCCACGAAATTCATGCTGTAGTTCTTTAACAAAATTCATGAAGGTGTAATTATGGTAAATCTGGAAGTTATCTACCTGGTAATTGATCTCAAAGAAGCTGTCCGGTTAAATTTATGAAATTTCAGAGCAAATAATGTATTCTGAAACCCCAAGGAAAAAGTAAAGATCTTGTCCAATGGTAATCAGATTAGTACTTTTCCTGATTTCAGTACTAAAACCAAAATTTAGCTGTTCAGCTTTAACTGAAGGAGGTGTTGGGAATCGAGCATGTTCCCTATCACCATTGCTATTTGAAATTGCCATTGAGCAATTGGCTGTTTACTTTGAAATGCATCAAATATAAAAGGGATTTTCAGAGAAGGACTTGAACACAAATATCACTATTTGCAGATAATATGGTACTGTTGTGATGGTGTGCATCAGCTCCGCGCGCCCTCTTCCATTTTGGGAGCCTCTTGAACCCAACCCATCGATAACTTAACTGGATTAGCTTGGCAGAACAGGACAAACACACACAAAGCAGGGGGCTGGTGTAAAGGTGCTCAGTGTTTTTACTAAAACCACTTCAAAAATCAAAGTGTTCAAAAGGTGCAGTGCTCAAAAATTCAAAAAATACATAATCCAATTAAAGAGTGGAAATCATTGAGATTAAAAACAAGACTTAAAATGAGAATAAAAAAAGAAAAATCACAATCATTGGGTCAATGTTGCCTTCTGTACTGGATGAGCCTAGCAAAACTCCCTCTTAGTCTCCCCAGCTCACCCATTGCTTGCTCAGCTGGCAGAGACTGCAAAAGCTGTGGCCCTCTTCAAGCAGATGGTCAGACCGCTCGGTTGTCTTGTTGTTTTCCTTTTCGTTCACACAGGAACACCTCAGATCCCTGGAGAGAACACCACCTTGATCTCACCCATGTCTCTAAACAATCAGTGAGGTGTCTGTCTGTCCCTAGAGTGACAATCCTTCGCTCCATGTCAGGAGAAACAACTGCGGTGCCATTCCACATACTGGCTGGCTGGCTTGTCCTGTCTCTCCACCATAATGTTGCTCTCTCTCTCTGTCTCTCTCTCTCTCTCGGCTCGGCTCGGTTTTTGTGCTCTTTTTTTTCTCTCCTTGTGTTTTCCTACCCCCTTTCTGCCCTTGCGCTTCCCTTTTAAAGTGGGGATGTGGCTCCGCTGTGGCATTTTCGCAGCTCCCGGCACCAGTTAGGGTCACGGGCGATTCTGCACATGTGCACTAATTGCAGGGGTGTCTGCTCCTACATCACGCATGGGAACCCCTCTTGCAGTAATTATTTTTTTATTTAAAACGGCCACTCTTGAGCCTCAGACCCACTACAGTATACCACAACTGGGTATATCTGACCCACAAAGTTTTGTACCAGCAGTACTAAAAGCACTAGCAGATTTTCAAAAGATATCTGGACTCAAAATTAAATTGAATAAAGGTATGCTTTTTCCAGTGAAATCTCTAGCACACAATATTAGACTGGACACTTTCCCATGTATCTTAGCAGATCAGTTTAAATATCTAAAGGTAAATATCACATGTAAATAAAAGGCTCTTTTTCAACAAAATGTTGCTGTCTGCATGGAAAAAATTAAACAAGATGTGAATAGATGGCCCACCCTTTTTCTCATATTAGCAGAGAATCAACACTGTTAAGGTGAACATCCTTCCCAAGCTTCTTCTATTTCAAACCATCCCCATAAAGATTAACATATCTTTTTTTAAGAAATCAGATTCAATCATAACTTAAGTTATTTGGAATTCGAAACATACACGCATCCAAAGGGCGACTCTACAACAACCGTAAGCAGAAGTGGTCATGGCACTACCTAATAGTGCTGGGCGGTATGACCAAACTTCTATATCACGGTATTTTTCAAAATGATACCAGTTTCACAGTATTCAATGGTATTTTTTTCCAATGCATGAGTGGATGTTAACCACATTTTCCACTGCAATTACTGCAGTAGACTGGCTAAGAATAACCTATTCTACTGTCATGACAATTGTACTTTGTACAAAAAAACATTTTAATGTGCAAACAAGTATTAATGCAGGTTTGTATGGCCCCATAAAGTGATAGTTTTCAAGGGGGTGGCACTAATGAAGAGAAGGAATCACATTGCATGACAGTTGCAGTCAAAATATAGAACCTTTTTATTGAACAAATTTTGTAAACAACTTAAACTAAAATTTTGACAACATATTTTCAACCATCCAGAGGCATTTAGACTTAGTAAAATGTCCAGAGGTGCTTGTCAAAAGTTGCATTGCACTGAACATGTCTTAGAAAAGGAATACATAGTAAATATTTTTTGTAAACCAACTACACTTTGTTAATGTTAACAATCTCTGTCCACTGACATGTTAAAGTGACTTTTTAAACAACTTTACCATCATTAAACTGCATAATATTTAAACTAATAAATAATAACAATAAAATAAATAATAGTGCAACTTCCAGTAATAATACTATTTCTTTATGCCCAGGTGCATTACACAGTATTCACCAAATAAAAATAAAATAAAACAAGTACAACTTGGGGCGGCACGGTGGCGCAGTGGGTAGCGCTGCTGCCTCGCAGTTGGGAGACCTGGGGACCCGGGTTCGCTTCCCGGGTCCTCCCTGCGTGGAGTTTGCATGTTCTCCCCGTGTCTGCGTGGGTTTCCTCCGGGCGCCCCCTTTTCCTCCCACAGTCCAAAGACATGCAGGTTAGGTGGATTGGCGATTCTAAATTGGCCCTAGTGTGTGCTTGGTGTGTGGGTGTGTTTGTGTGTGTCCTGCGGTGGGTTGGCACCCTGCCCAGGATTGGTTCCCTGCCTTGTGCCCTGTGTTGGCTGGGATTGGCTCCAGCGGACCCCCGTGACCCTGTGTTCGGATTCAGCGGGTTGGAACATGGATGGATGGATGGAAGTACAACTTGGTGATGACATCTTTACCAAGTGAACCATCATTAAGGCAAATTGCATTAATATGGACCTTGCTTCAAGGTAAGCTATATACCTAAAAAATAAAACTGCAACTTGCATTTATAATGCTATTTGTGGAATAGCCATACGGAAGTGTTTAGGGCCACAGTGAAGAAAAAAAAAATTCAGACACAGTGAAGAAAAAAAACTGGATGTATGAATGGGTATCGCACAGGTTTAACTTAAATATTGTGTAAATGTTGGGTTCATGATCTGGTGGTCAGTGACATGAGCACAGAATTCAATGGCTGTTTTTCTGAGAGGACTTTCTTTATTGCATGCGTGCTGTCTCTGTCTGACGTACCAAACCCCCAGTTCCTATCCTTCCTTTTTCTTTCTCCACATAACCAAACACCACACGATAAACGTCTTTGTGAAATTAAAACTAGTTATAAACTTAGACCACGGAGAGTTCAGAACTTTAAAAACATCTTCGTTATACATGTTTAATTATGCCAACCATTCAGGGTTGCGCCCATCCCAGCAAGCATTGTGTGCGAGGCAGGAGCAAATCCTGAACATGGCGCCAGCACATCGCAAGGTGAATACGAGCAATACATACACTAGCAGGGTCAATATAACGTAACAAAACCCCACATCCTACATGACTTTGAAAGAAAACAGAAGCACGCCGAGTAAACCCACCAGAAAAACATGCAAATTCAAGGCAGGGAACACCCGGGACCCCCTTGCTGCGAGGCAGCAGTGCAACCTCCACGCCACCTTGCCCCCACATGATTAATACATGCTTTAATGCATTTCATCTTGAAAATGAGATCAAGTATTTATCTTAGCATTCTAAATGTTCAGAGAGCAGGAACATCATGAAATTAATGTATTCTGTGTTTTGATCGCTGCCTGCGCCTCCACTTAGAGCAAGAGGAAGTCAGTTTAAGAAGCACGTAGCGATTAACATGGCTTCGGGAACACTTAACACAAAGCATTTAATGTGCTACATAACTTATGACGGGGTTTGAGAAAGTCTAGTAAATTAAATATTCATTTTAAGATGAAGTTTAGTTTACGATGTTCTACATTAATGACAAATTACGAGAATAAAGCCAACATGTTGACTTTAATCTCGACATAAACGGCGAAAATAAAGTAGAAATGTCGAGAATAAAGTCAACATGTCGACTTTATTCTCGTCATAAGCGTCGAGATTAAAGTGGAAATGTCGAGAATAAAGTCAACATGTTATCACACTATTACACAGTACCCAGGTACATTACACAGTATTAAAAAAAATAAAACAAGTACAACTTGGCTTGCAGTATTATCCAGTAGTATAGAAACAGTATTCACACATTTGAACATAATGGTCCACATCCGACCTTTTAAAACCAAAGTATCTCAGGACAACAGACACAGCTCCTTTTTTCGGCAAAAGTTCTTCTGTGTCATCATGTTCAACTTTATTTTCTGCTTCAGTTTCAGAATGTTCTCTGTCCATTTTCACCATTCAATACCTTCACTAACGCATGTACTCCGTTGTATGCTTGTTTAGTGGTGCAGCAGTGAAAAAGGTCCCTCCTTAAACAGTTTCCTGCTGCACCACGTTCCAAACATTGTTTAGGCTATTTAAACCGGTGTTGCGGTATAAGAAAAATCCATAACATAACAAAAATAAAAAACGGTTTTTGGAATGAAACGGTATATCGCCCAGCACTACTACCTAACTTTCAGTTTTAATACTGGGCAACAAATATAACGGCCATAAAGACCTGGACATTGAAAAACAAATTGACGAACATACACAAGCCTGGCCTACAATAGAATCAAAATCTTGTAGTACTTCTTTATATTCCCTGCTCTGTCTTCTAGTAAATACAAACTATTGTCAATACACTAATCATCCAATTGCCCTTCATTCGCTCAGAATATGGAACCAATGTAGGAAGCACCTCTACATGACAAACACTTTTTCCACCTTCTCAAGCATACACAGTATTTAAAATTTGGAAAATGTCTGGGATTACAGCATTTAGAGACTTGTACATAGATGATGTTTTTGCATCCTATGAGCAATTAAGCTTCAAATTTGGCTTCTCATCAACATAATTTTTCCACTACTTTCAAACTACAAACTTTGCTAAACTGAACCTGCCCAATTTTCCTCAACATCCACCTATTTCTGTTCCAGAAGAAATATTGATCAGTCTTGAAGACCCAGATAGCATTTCTACATTTATACAAACATTTTAAAGCCCCTTCCACTGAAAGATCCCAGGGCACAATGGGGAAAGGATCTTTCACTTATTAATATTTCAGAAAAGAAGTTGAAGGCAGCCATGCACAGAATATACTCTAGCTCCATATGCACAAAACACCCAATTACTCTACCAAAATTTTTTATCAAGCACATTTATCTTGATTAAAACAATCCAAAATGTTTCCAGGGTAAGATTCAATCTGTGAACGTTGCAATCTAGCTCCAACCTCACTTTTGGGTGTGCACCAAATTAAGATCATTTTGGACCAAAATCTTTGAATGTCTGTCAGATAGCCTTGGTGTCACAATCACTCCTAATTCATCAACAGCTATGTTTAGTGTACTCCCAAATGAGCTTAAAATGGAGAAGGACAAACAAATAATAATTGCATTTACCTCACTACTAGACTTACTTTGCTCAACTGGAAGAATCCTAATCCACCACTTTTAAGTCAGTGGGTAACTGATGTCCTATTCTATTTGAAATTAGAGAAAATCAAATTCTTACTCAGAGGATCTGTTTAAAAGCTTCTAATCAATAACATTTTAGAATAAGCTGCTATTTTGGGGAAAAAGATACTCTTCCTTCCTTGCTGCTTTCAAGGATTTACTTTGTTGACTGGCTCTCCTCTCTTTCTTTTGGGTGAGGGTTGAATTTTGGTTTTGTTAAGTTTGATTTGATTCTATGGATTGTTATTTGCTTTTATTTAAAATCAATAAAAAACATTCCTAATTAGTTCAGTACCTGAGGAATGCCACATCTTCCAGCCTTAATAAACAATCTTAAGTGGCTATGTAGAAGTACTGTTCCGGTTTACTGCAGAATCTTTTATGCTGGAAAAGAGTAAAAAATATTAGAGTGTTCCCAGTAGTTAGTAATATTATAGATGAATATTACTATTACTGTTATTTATTTTGCTTTCTCTTCTTTTTATTTTTTCATTAGAATATCAGTTTACAATCTACACTACAGTGATAATATAATGACTGGGTACAGATGCATTATAGCTCTGCTTTGTGCTGATATTATAGGTATTATAACTTTTTTAAAAATTCTATTGACATTACATTTCTGTAAGAACTAATACTTTCAATGTACCATATCCTTAATCACGTTTATGTACTTTTTAAATTTTATCATGGTTTATTGTTTTCTTTTTTCTACCTCCACAGTTTTAATATAGAATTTTACATTTTATTTATATTGCAATTAACCTTTACATCCCCGATTTGATTAATGCTATTTTAGTATTTTCCTTTTTTCCCTCTTAATAGTCTATAATATTCTTAGTCTATTTCAAAGTGTGGAGGTGGTATGATTCTAATTACTGTTTGGTATTTTCAAGATTCGAATAAGTGCAGGTTAAAAACGCTTTTTATAGTCAGTTAAACATTTAATGCATAAAAACAGGGGTCTATAATTATATTTACCTGCAGGCCAGCTTTATTCTGTGCTGTTCATTCAGGGGCTATACTCTTACGCAATAGGGCTTTGTAGCTTCCTCAATTTTTAAACCCTTCAGCACGAAGTTAGCAGCCGTAGGGCATTATTTTTATTTATTTTAAAACTCTTATTTCATCACATTTACTGTATAATGTAAGGCAATATAACATTTCAGTTCTTCAAAGCTTCCATTTAGTGCCTCAGGGCTCATTTGCAGCCCACCAAGAGCATACTTCACAGAAGAGCATGTTGCTATGCTTGTCTTATAAATACAATGTAGTCTATTTGCAGTGTGAAAGGTGCTATATAGGTGCCCGACCCGATATAGACTGACAACGGAGGCACGTGTAAAAATAAAACTAAAAGATGTATTTTTCCTTCAGCTGGGGCCACATCTTCCCTGTGTCCCTCAGCTCTAGCACAGTCCTACACAAGCACACTAAAGTAAATATAACAAAAAACTCCTCCCAGGCAGCTTCGTCCTCCTTCTCCCGACTCTGGCGCCTAGAGTAGTGGCTGCTGGCTCCTCTTATAGCCCACCCAGAAGTGCTCCAGGTGATGATTGACCTAATCCAAGATGCACTTCCCGGTGTGGCTGCATCACAGCTTACGTGGGCTCAGGAAGCCGTACACTGCCCCCTGGCGGTGGCCACAGAACCCAACAGGGCTGAGCTCCGAAGTTCCATGATTGTGGCCCTGATGCAACCCAGGGGGGGCTGCCACCAAGTGTTCTGGGGGAAGTACGGTAATAAGCCTTCCATGGCTGTTCCCCCGGATTCAATGTCAAAGGGAGGTCCTAGCCGGGCATGGGTCCCAGCCGTCCACCACAACAGCACTGTTTGTATTAATAAGTAGTCTTTAAGTGTTTTGAACAATTGCACTACCTTTTTTGTTTGTTTTAATACTTTTTAATCTATAATGTTTACAGAAGATTGCACTACTTATTCATTTAACATTTAATGACATTTATAACATTTTATTTTAGTACCTCAGTATTTGTTTTATTCAGTGTAAAGATTTTAATTCATAAAGAATGACCATTTGTTTAAATATATTTTTAATTTTGTTACATTATATACTATATTGGTTAGCGATAGTGGTATTGAATTTTAATACTTTTCTTAGTATTGTATCGAAGTTTGAAATTTTGGTATCGTGGCAACCCTACTAAGAAGTACTGTATACTCCAATTATAACTCCAATTAAGAGAGCTTTTGGGGAATCCATGAAGAAGTAGCATGTATGTTAAGTACATACTGCTAGCTTGTTTATGATGCTTCATATTGTGCATATGTTAAATGTTTAAATTCATAAATGTTAATGAATTCAATTAACTAAGCCCATGAGGGTTAGGATGGTGGGAAGGGTGGTGCTTGTGCTGGCATGTTGGGGTTGGTGATGTAATGGTGTTGGTGTTAATTTAAGTGTCTTTAGTAATTCATTCAGGCACATGGTGAATCTCAAGAGAATGAACAGCACATTTACAATTTTCAGGGAACTTCCAGTGGTCGGTAAATTAAATTAAGTGGCATTGACTTTTATTGGTTAGGTTATAGAAATATTGCCTGTCTTAGACATAAGAATCCAATCATATACCTACTGAAATAAGTGTTGATTAATGAAAAGGAGATGTCAGCGTTCCTCAAGGAACACCTTTAAAACAATGTCAGTGCTATGACTTTGACCTTGGTTTCTTGCATTGGTTTATACTAAAAAGTGACCCCCTCCAGGGCCACAGTTGAAATTTAATTGTAAAAATGTTATTGTTTTTAACGCAGGAACTATGAATCATAAATCATAAATTAGGAGCTGTTTTCATAAAACAAAATGAGTCACTGAAATGATATTTTGAGATGCTGCTATTCAGGTTTCTGCCAAATGTTTTGAATTATAGTGGTTAGGTTCTTTATGTTTTGAGACTAGCTTGTAATAACACTCAGTTCTTATCTGTGAAAGCTGATTAATTAGTAGCATTTGGGGAATTGCTTTGGTATTTATTTTTAAGAAAACATTTTAGGGTCTAGTAATCCTCTGGATGTTTCAAATTAGTTTCGTGAACTTTTTTCTCATATTTTCATTGACTTTATTATTATACTTTTCTCCATTCCAGATTGGAATGTAAGCTTTGTCTTGTTCAAATTACCTTCCTAGTTCTAGTGCATGTTAACTGTTAAGCATATCAGGGCAATGATGTACAGTGTAAGTACAAGCAAACAAGACACTGGTGCTCTGACACGGCAAACCTAAGTTGCGTATTCTGGCTGTAGTCTAGGATTTTAGCATTACTGACAGCCTAGGCTTTGTCATGCCATGATCCTTTTAAGGAAGAAGCAGTGATGATAGTGGTTAGATAAATGTAATTAATTAAAATGAGATATAAGGAATGTGTCACGTGTTATTGTGTGTTTTAAACTCAAATGGAAAGTCTTGGTCCAGGTGTTCAGTGTTTTGAGTCTTTGTTACATTTCAATGCTTAATACTAATACTAATTAGTAATACTATGTGCTTAATACATAGAAGTGTCTATGAGTTGTGAGGTTTTCTGATTTTGTGGTTTAGATTTAAGGAAGAAAGTGTTCATAATATAATGATATCTTAGGTACTTATGAACTTACCAGCTGTCTTGGCAGGAAGGCAAAGTTTTACTTACTTTGTATTACTGGAAGTGATTATCTCCTTTTGCTTCTTTATTAGTTATGATGCCCAGGTTGCCCGCAGTTGCCATATCTTCTTTGAATTTAAAACATTGATAGATGTAAACTGAGCATGGACTGGGCAGTGAGGACACATAACACAGCAAGGGAGGTGTTAAACTGCATAGTGCTTTTTATTACAGCAGACAATTCAAACAAAAGTGTCCAAAGTACAGTTTCTTCAACAGATAAGTAAATAAATTAAAAAGTCCCAATAAAAACAGTGTTCGGTGGAGGTTAAAAACTCATAAATAATCCAATAAATGGTTAAAATCCAAAGGTTAAAACACAGTCAGGAGGCACCGGACAAAAAAATGAAGTAATTTCATAGTGTTTATAAGTAATTTTTATGAACTTATGAAAACTGATAAGAGATAAAAATGTGTCAAATCATGGTCAAATTGAACCTTACAGTAACACTTTCTATTTTTGTTATAAACTAAATTTTTTATTCAACTGTTACTATGTTTCAATAGAAGGAGTATAATAATTCAGTAGTATCAGTAATCATCATTCATTGTACAAGTTTCTGTATTGTTCTGGACAGACCTATTTACAAATTATAAATATTTTAGGCCTTGAGATGAAAGGAGAGATTAGTAATATGTGAATTATTACAGTTGTTTAATCTACATGTTGTGGAGAGATGCCTTTTTTCCCAGATTTTGACCTCTGACTTCTTTGACGTCTGTTTGAGCCAAAATTCATTTCCTAAGGATGGTTTTTGTTGCTTTCCTCAACAGTAGTCTTTGACAGTGTTTTTCAAGTAACTAATTGTTGATTAGCCAGTTTCATCATCATAAAAGTATCATATTTTATTTCTAACACGGCAAGCCAAGTGCAAAAAAATATCCTTTAACATTATGTAAAACAAATCCTGTCTTACTACATTCATTTCTACAGAATCAACCTCCAGGTTTTTGTTGTTGCAGATGCTTTACATTTGCAAAACTAACTTGAAGTGCAAGCTCCCTTTCAGTTGACAGGATTTCAAGACTGTTCGGCCTTTGTTGGTACATCGATGCATGAGAGTAAGTACCGTAATTTCTCATGCATTTTAGACCATTATCATTATAAGCTACTGTGGAATAAGGGAAATCTGGTTGAGGTGGGCAGCTGCTTTATATTTGTGGACACTTAAAGCAGAGAGCCAATTTGCACGATGGCCTGCTCGATTCAAGTCACTTTGCTTTCCTCCATTCTGTAGCCCCACACAGTTGTCGCCACCACTCTTTGTCGATATTGTTGCTGATGGCTTCATTACAAAAACAATGAATCTTTGCACAGACCGAACAGAAATCCAAGCTCAGGGCCCGGGACAAGTGTTCCTGTTAACTCCCCGCCGGTACCCTAGCTTGCTTGCCTCTTTTAATACGGCTTTCAATGGCTCTGCTCTTACTGAATAACTGTGGCTGTCCAGTGTCATCAGTTTGCCTGAGTCTGTTTTCATCTATACAGTATCCAATATTAATTTCCTGTGAGTGGTGAGAAAGTCAGTTTGTTTGCTGGTGAGATCATAATTTGCAACTTTCAACTTATTGTGACTGCAGTTTGTGACTCTGTGTTATGAATTATTATTTAATGATTTGTTCTGTTTTGGAAGTGTAATAGAGTGCTGCATGCAACAATTCAGCGAAGATGCTATGTTAATTTGTAGTTCAGTTTTCCAATGTACAAACTAAAATTGTAATGATTTTGGAGCACATTTCAAACCTGCCCAGAGCTTGAAACATTCAGTGTGCTTTAACTTACAGATTATTTTACTGTTTCAAATAGGGATGCTCTGATCAGGATGATACTGATCACCAATTTCATGTTACTTGATCGCCTAATTCCGATACTGATTCAGATTTTTTATTTTATCCCTTTAAAAAACTTTTTACACTAATCTCCTGTATAACCAGAGTACTAGGGTGTTGTACCGTGTTAGCCATTATGAATGTAGAGAAAAGCCAAGCAAAATGACACCTTTTATTGGCTAACTAAAAAGATTACAATATGCAAGCTTTCGAGGCAACTCAGGCCCCTTCTTCAGGCAAGATGTAATACAGAAACTGAAGTTTCCTATGTTTATATACACACTCTAGGACAAGAAACAACATTGGTAAATATTTAAATGAGACATTTTAAATGTAAAAAATTAATAGATTAATTCAGGCTAGGGTTAATTTAACAAGAGAGAAAAGAACAATGTATTGTCAAGATCTCTGGATAAGATAACTGTCCAACAAAGTCTTTTGAAGTTTGTAATGAGTTTTTTCAAAACAATGTGTGGTCTGTAGACAGGTTGTCTGTCATTCTGAGAGATGTAAACAATCCTCATATCTGGCCATAAAACTCTTGTCTTTATTCAATCCATGTTGTAAAGTATTAAATTTTAGCATGAGTTTAACTTCCCATTCTTTTCTCTCTTGCTGTGTTTTGAAGTTGCCCATAAGCACTATGACTTTAAAGTCCTTTTCACAGTGTCCATGGCTGTTGAAGTGGGCCGCCACAGGAACATCTGTGTGGCCATGTTTAATGTGGAACCTGTGTAAATTCATTCTCTGGCGGAGTGTTTGTCCAGTTTCTCCCACGTAGAGTGCAGTGTCAGGACATTTCATGCAGAAAATTAGGTAGACTACATTAGATGATCTGCAGGAAAATGATCCCTTGATGTGATGTTCAAGTCGGCAGTGTGGTATAACTATACGGTCTGTATCATAGATGTGGGCACATGTTTTGCATCTTTTCTGTAGGCATGGAGATGTGCCATTTTCTGTTGGTTCACTTAGGGAGCCTCGGACAATTAATTGTTGAAGGTTTGGTGGTTGTCTGTATGCCAGGAGGGGAGGTTCAGGAAATGCATTTTTCAGTGTTTGGTCATTGTTTAGTATTGGCTGAAGTTCTTTTATAATTTTTCGAAGTGTTTCAAGATGTGGGTTGTAGGTGACAACAAGGGGCCATACCCAGAGACAACCTTCTGGAATATAAAAACAAGGCCCCTTGTTGTCACCTACAACCCACATCTTGAAACACTTCGAAAAATTATAAAAGAACTTCAGCCAATACAAACATTGAAAAATGTATTTCATGATCCTCCCCTCCTGGCATACAGACAACCACCAAACCTTCAACAATTAATTGTCCGAGGCTCCCTAAGTGAACCAACAGAAAATGGCACATCTCCATGCCTACAGAAAAGATGCAAAACATGTGCCCACATCTATGATACAGACCGTATAGTTATACCACACTGCCGACTTGAACATCACATCAAGGGATCATTTTCCTGCAGATCATCTAATGTAGTCTACCTAATTTTCTACATGAAATGTCCTGACACTACACTCTACGTGGGAGGAACTGGACAAACACTCCGCCAGAGAATGAATTTACACAGGTTCCACATTAAACATGGCCACACAGATGTTCCTGTGGCGGCCCACTTCAACAGCCATGGACACTGTGAGAAGGACTTTAAAGTCATAGTGCTTATGGGCAACTTCAAAACACAGCAAGAGAGAAAAGAATGGGAAGTTAAACTCATGCTAAAATTTAATACTTTACAACATGGATTGAATAAAGACAAGAGTTTTATGGCCAGATATGAGGATTGTTTACATCTCTCAGAATGACAGACAACCTGTCTACAGACCCACATTGTTTTGAAAAAACTCATTACAAACTTCAAAAGACTTTGTTGGACAGTTATCTTATCCAGAGATCTTGACAGTACATTGTTCTTTTCTCTCTTGTTAAATTAACCCTAGCCTGAATGAATCTATTAATTTTTTACATTTAAAATTTCTCATTTAAATATTTACCAATGTTGTTTCTTGTCCTAGAGTGTGTATATAAACATAGGAAACTTCAGTCTCTGTATTACATCTTGCCTGAAGAAGGGGCCTGAGTTGCCTCGAAAGCTTGCATATTGTAATCTTTTTAGTTAGCCAATAAAAGGTGTCATTTTGCTTGGCTTTTCTCTGTATAACCAGACAAATAGAAGTTTTATGTTCTGTATTAAAGTGTATTTTTATTAAACTATAGACCACAGGTGTTAATTAACTGTTCAATCTTTATTGACAAAATTAAATTCTGTAGGGTTTTTGTTCAGTGACCATAAAATACTAAAATAAATAACATTTCCTTAAAATACATGCTTTAACTAATAAAATATGTACAAAATATTTACAGTATGTCATGTAGTACCTGCCAAATAATACAAAGAATACACAATACATGTTTTGTCCTATTCAGGGCTTATCAGGAGTGTGTACTTTTGCTTCCCTTTGTGGAGACTGAAGCTCAGACGTTAGTGTCTGGGACGAAGCTTCAGACATTGCACCATGGTGGCTGGCTCGCTTACTTGACAGGGTGTAGATCAGAGTATTACATGCATAGGTCTCATCACAATGTGATATTTGGGTGGTTATCTACTAGGTAATGCTTCTGGTTGGTCGGCCAGTCAGCAGACATCCGCCACATCATCTCAGTTGTGAGAACCAGGTCATAATTACAAGCTGTCATATTGTTTATCTGAATCAAGGCTTAATTAAAAACAGTAGGTGGAAATGGTTTTCACCATTTCTCTAACAACAAAAATATATATACTCACATAATCAATTTTTTGATATTCTTAATTAAACACTGCTTAGATGTAAATATACATGCATTTATATATTTGAATAATTTTAAATCATTAATTTCACTACAGATTTTTGCTGTTAAGTTATGCACTTATTATATTTATACAGGTGTGTGTTTTCAGTGTATCAGCTTGACATTCGTAATTCTTGAGGTGTACTTAAAAAATATGGATTACCATTTTAAATTATTTATTACTTGTTTCATACCAAAACACACAGCAACAAGTAATAAACAGTACAAATCTTTAAAAAAAAAGCCTATTGTTTACTAAGCAGCAATTTCAAATTTGTCTTTATCTTTTCTTTTTCTAATTAAAAGTGTAAGCTGCTGCATTTTAAACAAGCACCCTATCCAAACTCAAGCGTTATCCATTTTAATTTAAAGGACAAAATAAAAAGGTCTAAATTTAATAAAGCAGCTTTTCTTGAGTTTGTCTCGTTTCACAGGACAACTTCTCCAATTACTTTTCTTTCAGTTTATTATTCTACTTTCTTTAACGTCAGATGTGAGCAATGTCGGTCCTGGAGAGCCTCAGTGGCTACAGGTTTTCATTCCAACCCAATTGCTTAATTAGAAACCAATCTTTTCCAATCTCAGACCTTATTTAATTTTAGGGCTTGTTAGTCTGCAATGTTAGGTTCTTATATCGTAGATTTTTTCCCTTTCCAAGGATATCCTGCAAATGATTTGAAGCCTAAAACGGATAATCTTCAGTCTGTTACATTTTTCTTTAAAGTGTTTTATTAAATCAGACAGTGCATGATGAACACACATGGATGTAAATGGAAAAAAAGAAAGGAGAACTGCTGGCTGCTTTGTCATTTACATTTTATTGCTAATAAGGAGCCATTAAACAGTGAATGCAGCAGTTTAAGATTGAAATAAGCAATTAAGGGTGGGGAACCTTAACAAGCGAGACCACTAAAATGAAGCATCAAAATGTCATTTGAGCAGTAAGTGCTTCTTCATCAGCAATAATTGGCTTCTCATTAAGAAATAAAAAAACAACATCCATCCATCCATTTTCCAACCTTGGAACAAAAACCTGCAGCCACTGTGGCTCTCCAGGACCGACATTACCCACACCTGCTTAACGTGAAGGCTAATATACCAATTGCCTCTCATTGTTTCTCGTTCACTGCTAAAAGCTTCTGCTTGCAGCTCTTTGTTTACACTGCAGGAAGTTTGCTACAAAAGAAAAAAAGAGACGCACACTGACTCAACTATGATAATACCTTGCATAAAGGAGCACTACAACTGACTTACTGTAAAACTAAGAAAAGTAGGCACTGAAAATATTGGTTTTTGTGATCTGCCTTTTTAATTCTCACCAATTGAGTATTTTTTTTAGTAAAAATTGGCCAATTTCAACCGGCAGCCAATCAATCATCCCTAGTTTTGATTGTGAAAATGGTATCAGTTTTTACAGTGTAATGAAGTGTATTGTAATATGCATTATGTGTTTTTTAAGTAACTTCAGGGCTGTGAAGTCGGAGTCGGAGACAATTTTGGGTACCTGGAGTCAGAGTCGTCAAAAATGTACTGACTCCAACTCTGACTTCTAATAAATTTAAATTGTAATGAAAACAATACAGCAAGTTCAAATGTCCCATTTCAAAAACAATAGTCATAATTAAATACTTCTCTGATGTAAGAATAAAGCCCAGTGCATAGTTGTGTTACTACTAGTGTGTTGTGCTATGGCCTGATGTGTGTTCAGGGGTTCTTGTCTCTTGTTTAAACTGGCCAATACGGTAGAGAGTCAGCTTCCTAGCCAGTAGTTCTGTGGTTAAATGACCTGTACGTTGCCTTCCTTCAGTCAACATGGAAAATACATTAGCACATTAAATACAGAGGAGTCAGAGTCATTGAGTCAAAGTCGGAGTCAGAAGTACTGGAAACTAAGGAGTCGGAGTCGAAGGAAGTATCTACTGACTCCACAGCCCTGAGTAACTTATTACTTTCATCTACCATATTGGTTGCTATTTTATTTATCTATTCTGTGTTTAAAATAAAACACTTCACCATTTCTCCTGTCCTTGAAAATATTAACATATTAATTTATCATATCACCTCAAAAGAGGAATTACTAAACCATCACAAAATTTCTACACCCACATATTTATTCTTTCACATATGTTTTGACAGAAAATGATTATGTGTTATTAACAAGGAAAAGCACATGTGTACCCTAAAAAATATGTCTCATTCTTGTATAGCTAGTAATTAGGCTTTTGATTATTCACACTTAAAGCATATGCAGATATAATTTGAAAAGTTCTTAATCCCATTTGCATTAACTACTTATCTGATAATGCAGTGCACACTGTGTAACAATTAAAAATACGATTCAAGCAAGTATTTGCTGTGTTAAACTAATTTTGTCCTGGACCTCTTTTGGAATATAATCTCCTTTTTTTATCATGCATAAACCCACAAAAGTAATCAAAATAGGCATGTCTTCTATGATGTTGGTAGTTGCTGTTTATTGTGGTCTTTGTAGTGGTCTCCTACATAAAAAATACTCAAATCTATTAACATATTTTCTGGAAATGCACATATTAATGTATTGAATAGTAATTACCTTCTCCAAATTGTTTAACATTTTTCTATGATTTGTTTTGTGTGCATGCTTTTGCTTTTACACCATTAATAAATGTGATGGATATATTCTGTTGCCTAAATAAAGCATTTTAATTGAATAGCCAACAGCAGAGCTTTTTTGGCATAAGTGGGAATAAACTAAATCTTTTGTATAACCATGGATAGTGGCATCGTTTAAGAAGACTGATTGTTGATGTTTAAAAATATAGTTATTACACTCTGAAATTATATGATTAAAAAGCTTTAATACCGGATTCCTCCAGTATAGATAATGCATGCTTAAGTATTATTTTAATATAATAGATTGATGTTCTGTAATTTCTAGCTATATGAATGTCTAATTTTCATCTTATATTCAGTAGTAAATATTATTTCATAATTACTTTCATGTAGAATTCCCTTTTAATGGAATTACTAATTATTATTTTTATCGTCGTAATTTTAGAAATTAAGCTTTCTAAGGAAGTATTGTAGAAAAATAAGTTGTTTTAATAAATATATGTCAGTGCCTGGCCTCTCCTTTCCAGAAAACACATTTATTCATTAATTATTCAGACTGAATTTTGTTGAGTGAAGTTTGGAAGAAGCTGTAATCCAAAAGGCTCAAAGCAGGAACGCATGTACACTTTTATTCACACAGAGTTTCTGTTTGATTTAAAAGCCTATCTGTTAATTTGTGGGAGCTGTTGTAGTGTTTTAGTGCTTATTCACTTTCTCCATCTAAAACTAAAAGCAAGGCTAACAACCCACAGGGGATGGATATGTTGTCACAGTTGATGTAGAACCTTTTTGACCAAGTTGGATTAAGCACTTCTGAGAATATTATCTTATCTTAAACTAGTGAAAGCTGAAATCTGTTCTATTAGTTTGGAGTAGCATTGGGAATTTGAGTAGCATTGTCACTTCATAGTACATAAAGTACACCTTAGTTAATGAAGTTATATAATCTCCCTGTACTTGTGTAGAATTTCTCTAGGGGTCTGATTTCTGTTCTTTTGAAATAGAATGATTGGCTGCTAATGGTGATCAGCGAAATTTGCAAAGTGTGTTAAGCAGCAAATTTTCTGTGTTCGCCTTCGCTTTTCAAGGCTAGTATGATATCACAGAGCTGTAGCAGCCATGTCAGCTGTGAATGTTATTATGTGATCTGTGCTACCTACCCAATTTGCAACACCTGTGTTAAAAAAGGACTTTTTTCATTAGAGGGGCACATTAAATAACCATAATGAGAATATTATGAAAATAGTTTGTTGTTGTGGAAGGATACATTGCATGTTGTATCTTGCTGTATTGGGGCATGTTATGCTCCTCACTGTGTAGCGCAGACTGAGTAGTAACAGAGAGAGCCCCCTAACTATATATATTAATACTGATCCATTGCTTCACAGGCTAGTTGAGAGTTAGTTAGTAATAGTGAATGGTAAGTATATTTTATTTTAGGGAGACATGGTGGTGCAGTGGCAAACAATGCTGCATCACAGTTCAGGTCATATTTTTAGCCACAATAGTCAACCTAGCATATGATTCCCTAACCCTGAAGGGCATTTGAAGGACCATTACACCATTCAAATTCAAGTAAAACTAGTTAGTTTTCTTCTTTTCCATTGACTTAAATGCTTTTTTTTCTGAGTTTGCAGAAATTCCTGAACATTTCTGTGTATTTGCCAAACTCAAGGCAAAGACAATTCACTATTTGCACTATTTGCTCATCAATACAGTAATCCCTCACTTATCGCGGGAGATAGGTTCCAAGGCCGACCGCGATAACTGAATTTCCGCGAAGTAGGGACACCATATTTATTTAATTATTTAACGTGTATTTGGGCGTTTTTAAACCCTCCCTGTATTGTTTACAACCCACCCTTTACTCTATTAATAACAGGGACAACTGCTAAGCAATATGAAATCGGTAGATAAGTTTACACTTACTGTATAGCGAAGTACACGTAGCTATATATGACGTGATGATGGTGATGAATATGCTGCGCAGTAAAAATGATGACGATGAAGGTGATAATCCCCTGAATGCAGTAGCAAGAGCACGTTAATGCTGAATGAGTGAGATGAGACTTCCTGGTTAATGCAGCACTCCGTCGCTGAGCCAATCAGCAGCACACAGGAACTTAACTGCGTGCTCTGATTGGGTAGCTTCTCAGCCATCCGCCAATAGCATCTCTTGTATGAAATCAACTGGGCAAACCAACTGAGGAAGCAAATACCAGAAGTAAAAAGACCCATTGTCCGCAGAAACCTGCAAAGCAGCGAAAAATCTGCGTTATATATTTAGATATGCTTACATATAAAATCCGCAAAGTTGTAAATCCGCGAAAAGTGAACCGCGAAGTAGCGAGGGATTACTGTATTTGTTTCTAGGAGTGTGAATAAAATATGCTTAAATGTTTATAGCTGATTTTAAGATGAAATCCATTTAGCATCTTAGCCACAGCCCCTCCTCTTCCCTACCCCCCCAAATCACAATGCCCTTTAAAGAGAAAACAAGATTACAGCATAACATCACATGTAATTTGACATTGAAGTTATAAATCAACTTTGCACTACTGATTCAAATCAGATAACAAGGCTACCTCTGATAGATCCAGGTAAACTGGATTATGGAACCCTTCCATTTTTTGTGCTCAGATAACATACATGATAAGGACTTGCAACAAATGTTCCTGCACTGTTGCCTTTTGTAAGACAGCAATACTATGGTTACAATCCAACAGTGAGTAAATAAAGTAGCGAGAAAGCATACTTTTTAGTTAGACTGAGATACTGGATTATGTACTATGGGCACAGCGTAAAAATAAAGTCTAGAACTTTCTCTGATTCGGGACACATTGTGTTGAGTACCAAAAGCAGTGTTTATCATCGTATATTGCACTTGTCGATGTCAGTGAACACTTGCTGCTTTACTGTTATCAGCATTGATAATGGTGGTTGTAGCCATCCTGCTGTTACTGCTTTTAGGCATGTTGGTAGGCTGATGGTGTGCAGAGTAGTATGTTGTTTTCCATTTCTGTTTTTGTAAAAGAATATTGTGAGTTTTTAAAAAGTTGAGTCTAAAATTGAAATGATTGCATGTTACAGTTTTATCAGTCTTTGTTCCTACTGGGGTGGCTAAGGTGATTGAAGCCTTCCAACTGTAATCGTCCAGAATCTCATAATTGCTTTTTGTATTGTTTTTAAAATTGAACAGTATGAATATCCATTCTGTCCAACAGCAAACAATATGAAAAACATCCATGGAAAAAAGAAAAGAATTCTTAGATTACTTGTGTCGCATAATCCATGTATCTAGTTGAATGCTCAAAACTTGCAAAACAGATGATGTTTTTGCTAAAATATTATTAATGCTTCTGGAAAAATCAGTGTAGCATGTAAACAGGAAAGGCACATTCCCATTATTCTGTGCTTTTAAACTAAAGACAGGACTCTTGACCAATGACTGCAGGGTAGAGGCAGGTCTTCACAGCTTCAAAGGTGCCCTGTGATAGGCTGAGTCATGCATTTGGTGCAATGGATACATTTCAGCTCCTAAACACCCTAAAATGTTTTAGAAAATGGAAGAGTTTGTTATAAGGCAGCAATTGTTTAAGACAATTAAAGTATGTAATGTATTGTTGAAAATGTTATATTTTAATCACTAATTTTGCTTTAAATTCTGTCACAGACTTTTATTTTCCTGACGGACAACATCATTGCTATATATTATTTTTAAAATATGACTTCTCTCAAAAGTCCAGGATAGTATTGTTGGAGTATCATAAATATAGTACTTATAGTACTTAACATTTTAAAGTTCATCCTGTATAAGTGTGAAATGAGATGTAGAAATATTCATAAAGACTAATATTTTGAGATGAGTTTATTTTTTAGTGCATATTTGAAAAAGACCCAGAATTATGTCTCTTTGCTAGGCAAAATATCTCATCATTTGGGGAACCCAGACTGTTGCTACGGTGACAGAGAAAAAAAAAAACTGTAGCAGTGCGGTTTGTTAGTGCTCCTGTTATTTTACTGGAGCGGAGGTGTTTTGAGACTGTAAAGGATAAGAAGAAAGATGCATTACAAGCTTTAAAGGAAGGAGAGTTCATTGTTTTTACTCAAAAGGTAAAAGCAGAAGTTGAATTTAGGTTTCAGGTGAGGATATCTTTCTTTTGTCTGTGACCACATGCTTTGTTTTGATGCAGTTCTGACCTCTAGTTTACACATCCAGGTAGGTAAATTTTATTAAACTAATAACTGATTTGTTAAGGTGATTTGGTTTTAAAACATTTTCCACAACATGCCCTCTTTTTAGGATTTCCCTATATCATATTGGGAAGAATTATTGTATATGGGAGAAGGTTAATTTATTGCTGTGTCTTATACGATATTGCATCTGGATCAAAATGTATGAAGAGTATGTATGGTTTTGTGGAGGCTGTTAAAATTATTGAAATTCATATCTGTTCTGTAACATGTTAAGGGTTGCTTTACATTTGCATACAGAACTTCCTATAAAATAATGTATCACCAAATTAGAAGTGGTTTATAGATGAAGTATGTGCACCTTATCAGCTTGACTCTTGAGTATGCCATTTGTTTCATTACCAGAATGTTAATTTTTTTCACATTGGACACGGTATTTTGCTATATTGCGTATTTTTTAGAAAAGTATGTCTGTACTTAATTGATGTTAAGAACTCAAATCATATGTAGAAAAAAGAAGAACATTATCAAATATATATTATAAAGGTAGAATTTTATATTCCGGATTTAATTTATATATTGCAAGAAACTCTCTTGATTTTAAACAATTGTGTCTTTCCTTTTAACATAATGAGTTAATTTTATCTTCAGTTCTTCAGAAAAGCATATAACGTTTAGTTGGTGCTGATGTTGACAGAATACTTAATCAGCCAGTCAACATTTTATGTTTACACATTTGTGGAAGAGTTACTTCTCAAAACATGATATAACATGTCTGATTCGGCTGATTAAATTGATTTAACTTTCTTTAATATGGCTAATGCCAATGAAGCACTAAATATTATCCACAGTTCTTACCTAATGAAAATATTGAAACATATTGTATCTTGCTAATGAGGACAAAACAGTATCGACGTGTCTGTAAATCTTTGAAAATCTTTTGAGGAATGTAATTTGTTAAGTATAAAAAATGTACAGTACATTTAGAGAATAGTCCCTTTAAAATGAATTACATCAGTATATACACCAGTGCATTGCAATAAATACCTTGCTGCAGGTCAAGAATAGGATAGGCTTGGCAGGATGCATTTACTTTATGATCAGGTAGTGTGGGGTTGTAAGCCTTGTGATCTTTAGGTGTTGTCTTGGATGCATTTTGCTTTGCCTTCCATTAAATATCAAAGTAAAATTATTCTTGTTTCCTAACCCAATTACTAATTTGTTTTCATTTTTATCCAATAATTGTGACATTCTTTTTTTAAACCTATTTCCTTGGAAAACAATCTTAAACGTGCTGCTTTTGCCTTACTCATCAGTCATTCCATTTATACTGTATTGAACATTAAGGCTTTGTGCCCACTTGATAGATATTCACTATTATTTCTTTAATGGATATAGTCTTACTTTGCATGTGACTTTTTATTTTTGAAGAAGACTAATGCCGTGGTCTTTAAAGCAGTTCGGACTGAACAATAAGAATATCCTAAGACCCAAGTCCTTTTCCCCTTATTGAACAACACTAGCAGTGTTGGGTTGGCTGCTAGCCTAGTGTTATGATTTGCAGACATGTGTCTTATTACTGTTTTTTCTAGTCAAGCAGCAGACCATCTTTAACCCTTTATTTGCCTATTTTTTAGACTGGTTTAAACAACTTCTAAAGGTGGTGCAGAGACAAAGGCTATATTAGCAGCATTTGGTGCAAGAAACAAGCCTCGGATAGTGCATCACTTTATCACAAATCACACTCATTCACAGCCATATTTGCTATTTCGTACTGCATATTTGCATTTGCTGGCCCAAAACCTTTAGATCTTTTTTGTAAGGCAGGGAAATCAGAATTCCAGAATTAAAAAAAAATAAAACTAACAGAAATGGAGGAAAATATGCAAATTCCACATAGACCGTATCGTTTCTTGGGTTTTAAGTTACTCGGCTGCTGCTGTAGGTCAGGTATTGCTAACCATTACACTACCACTATCTTAAAACTTACATTGTATTTATCATATTGCTGAAATTGTGACAATGTAATGCAAATTGTTTACCAATTCTCTGCCCGATTCAGAGGCAAATACAGTATTTCTTACTAGTATACATGATCAAGACAAGCAAAAGCAAATTTAAAAATGTTCTTTTTCAATGTAAAGTTAGTTTATCTACCTTACTTTGGCAGCAAATTGAGGGCAGACGTATTTTTCTTTTGGAAAACATGTATATAGCTCTGGTTTGAACTGCCCGATTAGAAACTGCCCCAATTTTTTTTTTTTTAATGAAAAGAAATCTTCATCCACGAGTGATCTGAGTACAAGGTGTAATGCTTTTCAGAATGTATATGTGGAGCTCCTTTTGCTGTTACCTGCCACTGAAGCATGAGGAGAGTTGTGGTCTTCCTCTGATCCGTCTTAATTTGAAAAAGCAGCTTAAGAAACCGTACATGTACTCCTTAGACTTAATAAAAAATAACTCAACAGACAGGTAGCTCTATCCTGATAAGTGACTTTGTGTGAGAACCCTGTTTTAAAGAAGCTGATGTAAAAAAGAAAAGGTTTGTCTGAGAAGTGTTGGTTTAATTGTTTGCCAGCCTCATGCTGTCTAGCACAAGTGTGGCTGAGCAACACTTTGCATTGCTCCTGCACTGTCTTAGAGTGTTGTCTTTGAATCATGAAGCAGGTGTTGTTTGAATCATTTTCTTTTATCATGGAGTGTCCTTTCACAACTGAGATCTGTGATTCTACATGGAAAGCTTTGTTACATCAGCTTAGGCAGTTCATAGCCAGTTTGTTCTCTTGTGTTCACAGATAGCTGTGAGGCTTACAATTTATGAAGTATTTAAGTCTGTATTGCTGTATTTTGAAAGATGACAGTCTTGGATGGGATTTCAATGATCACATGGGAAATGAGACAGACCTGGCACCAACAAACACTGATGTAGGGACTCAGTGTGAATTATTCAGTTTTCCATAGCACACCTACTTTAGTGCATTGCCTGCTAGCAGACTCACCGGTCACAGAGCAGTTAAGTATGATAGCACAAACTCACCTCTTGACAGATAAATTCTGAGGAGCAATGCTTGCTTGAGACTGTAGTGTCAGTAAATGTCCACACCTGCTGAGATATGATGTAAAATTGTAGTTACTAAGAAAATACTTTTACCTTTAACAAAATGTGGTAGTACTAATGGATGACTTTTTCTGTCCAGCAGTCTAAGACCACCTTGCTATTTCCCCAGTGGCAGATGAATGATGAGCAGTCACATGGCATGGTTCTCACAATTATTTCTACCTCCACTTTCAAAAACAATAAGTTGTTATTACCTGGGTTTAGATGTATGCAGCCTACTTTACCACTGTGGAGGTACTGGTATACTTTAATACTTTGATATTTTTATCTTCTCACTGTTTGCTTGATGGGATAACACAAAGTAATTTAAAATATCTCTCTATATCAGGGGTCCTCAATCGTGTTCCTGGAGGGCTGCAGTGGCTGCAGGTTTTTGCTCCAACACAGTTGCTAAATACGAAGCACTTATTGCTCAAGTAACACTTCTACTTCACTTTATTTGTCTTGCTTGTTAAAATTTTGAACCCTTATTGTTTATTTTAGTCTTAAACAGCTGTATTATTGTTTTTTAATTGTTCTTAATTAGCAATAACATGCAAATGACAAAAGAGTCCAGCATTTCTCCATTTAGCTTGTTACAATTTACACCTGTGTGTATTTATCATGCACTATTGGGTTTAATTAAATACTTGGAAGGAAAGTGAAGAGAAAAAAGTGAAGGACTGAGAATTACTCATCTATCTTAGCCTTCAAATCATTTGGATGATATGCTTAGAAAGGGGAAGAACATCTAGGACAGGAGTCTCCAACCTTTTTTCCCCTGAGAGCTACTTTTACAAAATGAAAATGGCAGAGAGCTACTCATGTTTTCTAATGTTTATTCTCATAGTTTATTTCAACCCAAACAAACTGAATAAGCTTGTTTTGCCTGAATATTTACAAAATGTTGGTGTCCATAACTCACATTTTGCATTAAAACATCACAAAAATTTTTTTTTTCATCTGCAAGTGCATTTTATATGTCTGTATGCATTTTCTAGTGTATCTCACACTATTGAATTAAAACATGAATGCTGTCAAAAAAAAAAAAAACAATTACAAATACACAGATATTACTTATTCATTTGTCATTTTGTTCCATGTCACTGTTTCACTTCACAAGAGTATTCACATGTCCAGTTACATGTGTGGTGTGTTTTTTAGTTAGTCAGATGACTGGCACTGCATGGAGTCAACAAGACAGGTATATGGTGGAGTGTAGCCACTTAGATTCACTCTAATGGAGTCATTTAAATGTTCATCTGTCAGTCTTGTTCTGAACTTTGATTACATTACATTCATGTCAGAAAAGGCAGACTCACAGAGGTATGGAGACCCAAACAAAGCAGACATTTTCAGAGCTGCTTGGTGAAGATTCTTACAGTTATCTGGCTCTACTAAGCTCCAAAAATGCTGAGAATGCTGTTGAGACTTTAACTGCCCATTATTTTGAATGTTTACTAATATATCTATACTAATAAAAGGCAAAGCCCTCACTGACTCACTCATCACTAATTCACCAACTTCCCGTGTAGGTAGAAGGCTGAAATTTGGCAGGCTCATTCCTTACAGCGTACTTACAAAAGTTAAGCAGGTTTCATTTAGAAATTCTACGTGTAACGGTCATAACGGTCGACAATGTCCGCCATGTTAAACTTTAGTATTTATGGCCCCATCTTCACAAAATTTGGTAGGCGGCTTCCGTGCGTTAACCGAAACTGATGTACGTACTTATTTTGGAAGCTGTGAGAAAACACTAAAAAGGAGGTGTGTCAGACGTCGTCGTACATTTTCTGATGCAGCTAGACGGAAACAACTTTGTGACGCTGCCGCCAAATACTCGCAGAAAAATCCACAAGTTCATAGACACGCTGTTGCTAAATACTCGCAGGCAAATCCACAAGTTAATAGAGCTTCTGTTTCTAGGTATGATCCCACTAATGAAAAGCGGCTCATACGAAAACAACAAAACAGTAACAAAACAGTACACATTGGATCCATGGATGTTGACTGTGAGTATTGTCAAGCTCATAGGTGGAAATGCGAGTCTCCTGGTTTGTGCTGTAATGGTGGTAAAGTCTCTCTCACTCCTTTACATAAGCTACGGTATTCACGTCTCCCTGCTGATAACTGCAGCCTTTTTATTTAATCCATGGTGTCTCCGCTCTTTTATTGTTCGTTTATTACGATTATAGTTATTGTGTAGGTATTTTAGACTTAGTTTACATTGCTCAGGTACCCATTTCCTTTATCGTTCCAACCATACCCCCATTAACATGTCTATCAAGGTGATCACCATCGATCAAAGAACTGTCACTTACCGAGTGGTTTCCATGCCCGGAGATGGCGACTGCCTTTTCCATTCTCTGTGTTACATATTGCACGGCCATATCAGGCTAACTCTTGATATCCAGAGGAACATTGTGTCTTATGTATTGAATGACTGGGACAGGTTCAAGGTGTGGACTGATGATGGTACAGGAGATAATTATACTACACAGGAGCACTATAAGAGTGAAATGCTTAAGCCCTTCACCTATGGTTCTGCATGTGAGTTGATGACTGCCGCTGAATTGTTCGGTTGTCGCTTTCAAGTGTACCGAAATGGCCAAATATTTTACACCTTTGGACAACCGCCAATGCCTCTTTAAACATCTTAGATTCACAGGTGACGATTTGAGTAGTGGACACTTTGATGTTTATGAATGTTTAAACTCTCAAAAGCTGGATGCGAAGTTATCGATGAAACCCATTTCAATTCAAATGCCTCCAATTTCCAGTAAGGCTCTGCTTTGCAATGACAATTAATAAGTCTCAGGGACAGCCTCTACAAAAGGTTGTCATTGATTTGAGGCAAGTTTGCTTTTCACATGGCTAACTGTATGTTGCATGCTCAAGAGTGAGCTCAGCGCACAGCTTGGTCATATTACAACTGGAGGGCCGAACTGACAATGTGGTATACAAAGAGATCCTTAACAAATAATTATTTGTATATTTTCCCTCAGTTTAAAAAGGTTTACTTTTCTTCTTAATAAAAATTTTAAGGCAGTACTTTGCCACTGCGAAGCGCGGGTATTTTGCTTGTAATATATAAAATCCAATGTCTGTCTGTCTGTATGTCTGTCCGCTTTTTACGAGAGATCTACTTAACAGATTTAGATTGGGTTTTTTTTCTATAATTTGCTCGAACATTCCAGTTGATTTTGCGACTTCTCTCATTTTGCTGTGTATCATAGTTCGCTTGCGGTACCGATTTATTTGTACGAATCCGAGAAACATGCAGCGGGCTGAGGGGAGGGGCCTTCCTCACTCACTTGCCAGCTTCGGAGCGTGTTCCTTAACTCTGCTTAGCTAGCGAACGAGAGAACAATTGAATTCAACTTTTTTTGATATTTAAAATAAAGTGTTATTTAGGTCCCCTAATTTGACTAATCAAGTTTTCGAATTTATGTAGGATTCATTAACCCTACAAGCTACTTGGAAAGGGGTAGTGAGCGACGTGTTGGAGACCCCGATCTAGGACATGAGAATTACCTGATATAGCAGAGTTAAAGCACTAACAAGCCATAAAATTAAATTATTGGCAAGAATTGCCTTCTAATTAAGCAACTGGGTTAGAACAAAAACCAGCAGCCACTGTGGCCCTCCAGGACTCCAGAATTGAGGACCCCTGCTGTATATCATGATCACATGCATCACAGGTGGTCACTTGCAAAAGTTGTCTTTCTAATTTATCAACTGGTGTTTATTTAGGACCATTGCTGTATCAGATCTTAATAAATAAGTGGATTTGTGCTCCCATACTAGCTGCATGTTCAACTTCTAACACATTATCATAAAGGAGATTCTGGAAAAGGTCAGCAGTCACGCATAAGGTGAATATGGGTCATGATAATATTGTGGAAGTTAAGCAGTCATTTGGTCCACCAGTTCCTATGTTTTTTGTTTCATTTGTCAATATGCTGACACATACAGTATATGATTAATTATCACACAATATATCTAGGCCGGGGGTTTGCAACTTTTTTCTTGGCATAGTACTTCCAGGAAGCTGAAATAGTTTGAAGTACCATTATTTTCATACAGTCTTAAATTGTTAAGTACTAAGCTTTTGCTAGGAACAACTAAAAGTGGTATTTCTTAATAATGAATTCCCACCCCCTGCTTTATATTGCATTTAGGGGTTTTAACAAGGGATTACAGAGAGTTTTTATGTATGGTTGAGTATGTCTTTTGGTTTTTCTTATTTGCAGCAAATACTTTTTTAATTAATCATTTTTCATTGTATATGTGGTTCGCTCTGTGATAGAACAGGCTTTCCTGATAAGTTTGTTCAGTCATTATGCCTCTTTTGAGCTCAGTATCCACACTTGAATCAGAAATTAATCAACATAGTAGATCTTAAGGATTTTTTTATGTTTGAATTTAATACTGCTGTGCATAAGCAAAAATAGATTATAACTATTTGTAGAAATGAATAACATTTAGGTTATGTATTTAATTGATTATAATAAATAAGGAAGAAGACTGCTGAAGGATAAAAAAATGAACATGGGTGCCTTTTGATGAACCAGTGAGAATACATTTGTATGTACAAAAGAGGCTGGAGATAGGTGATTGTAAATTATTTAATAACTAAACACCTTATCTCTTTATGTTAAGAATTTATTTTTCCATTAAGGCCTGAAGGTAATATAGTCCAAATCCTTATTAGCTAAATTGTATCTAGAAGGGTATAAAGCAAGTGGGAATGAAAATAGCAAGGAACAAAAAAAATCCATGAGTAGTAATCACAATTGCAGTGCTAGTTCATGGTAATGAGCTTTCTACATATATCATTTCATAATGAGCTGTGTTCCTTAAAATAGAAGCAATGTGTCTGTGTACATGCAAGTAAAAAATGATCTTTAGAAACAATACATGATTTTTGTATTTGATGTAGATACATGATATTGACAGGAAGGTCTTACTTTACCTACAGTTCTCATTTTTGAATAACATTCTCAAATATGCTAATCCAAATCAGGATCACCGGGAGTTGGAGTTTATCCTAGCAGCATCAGGGTCAAATTGGAAACCAATGCTGGGCAGGATTAAATCCAGCATAATAACCACTCTAGGACACATCCTTACTTGCACTCAAACAAGTCCAATTTAGAATCACCAATGAAACACATCTTGGGGAATATGGGAGAAAAACCACAAAACTTGGGGAAAACCCGTGCCGACATGAGAGGAATATGCAGATGCCAGCATTTTTTCATTTTTCTGTTACAATGCTGCTATGCTTTTAGAAATTTTTACTGAAAAATAAATGATACACTTGCAAGGAAAGCAAACAACAAAATGTTCCTTTAAGTGGCCTGCATATGACTTTCTTCACATTTACAGTATATGGACAGTATATGATGTGAATTTGGCAAAATATATGTAAGACACAATACCAATAAAGTTTGTTTGCAAATTTAACTCTTTAAAGGAACATCTATTTAAAAATAAAAATATATATTTTTAGTAAACAGAATGTGAAATGTTTTTGGCCTAAATTTGAACAAATAACTCATTAATCAGTTCACCTGTGGTTATGTGAATTTTGTATTAATTCCTTTACTTATATTTTGTTGAATATTAACAATTAGAGAAAAGAAGCAAAAATCCGTAGCTTCTGTCATATAACTGGGATAGTCTTCAGGCTGGCACACCCTTATAAATGAAGGTGCGGAGTTAAAAACCCAAACTAGAAAAACTTATTTATGTATTAACAATGCTTCTTTGTAATTAGACTTTAGCTGCTATGACTACCACACTGGAAAATTGTGAACTGATTGAACTCAAAATTCACAAAATATACCAGAGTAGTGATTTGACTGGTGCTGGTATTGGCTTTAAAAAGGCTGTACTTTAAAAGCTCAAAGCAGTGTACTCGAAATCACCCAAAACTAAAAAAAAATCTTAAGAGTAACAAGTGAAAGATTAAAAAAAAGACTTCGTAAGAATCAGTCCATTTGTTCTAAAGTTACAGTGTCCATAATCTTGTGATCACAGACACACAAATATATTGATCATACATCCAAAAATGGCAGGTAAAATACTTCCAAAAATGCTCAAAACATGTTATAGGGTTATCAAAATGTGTTTTTCTCTTGTACATCAAGTTGAATTTCCATGAAACAGTATGAAAAATGTGAAAAATAAAAAACTTAATCCATCTAGATAACTGAAAAGAATAGGATAAATCTCCCTATTACCATGGTATACAAAAAATGATATCTGAAGATGAATAGCTAGACATACCTCAATAGATGAAGTCCTTTAGAGATCATTTTAAGATTAGTGTCTATGCTGCATAACATATAAAATTACTCCTTTAAAAGTGTAAAGTAAGGGATTATATCATTTTTTTCATCAGATTAACTATACACATGCAATATATAGTAAGGGAGCAAACTATGTGATGTAAATTGATGATGCATGCACACAGTGTAAATATTTACGTATGGTAATTGGTTACTTTCTTGGCTGTCTGATTCAATTAATAACTTCAAAGCACAACAACTGTTTAACCTAATTAGCACCATATTTATGTTTAACATTTGCATTTATTTTCTTAGCCCTTTTATCTAAAGTGACTTACGAAAGAGGTCAATATAATCGAATAATATCAGTTTGGGACTATTTGGGAAGAAGTGTTACAAAAAACAGCTAAAAAATTGATTTCCACAAGAAAAGCTAGTTACAATTCCCAGATTTACATTTAATTATTTGGCTGGTATCTTTATCCAAGTTGGCTTACAACATTTATGATATAGTTGGTTACATTTCATTTTGGTTTTCCACTTGGAGCACATGCTTGTCAAGTGACTTGTTGATGGCCACACAGTGTTAGCAGGGTTTGAACCTATAGCCTCAGAGTTTGAATTCCAAGGTCTTAACCACTACATGACACTGCCCAGATTTACAAAACCAAACAGCTGTCACTTAGAAAATCACCAAATAAGAGTCTTCAAACACTTCTTGAACACATTGAGGGGTCAAATGGAGATGTGCAGCTCATTCTGCTAGCCAGGAGATACACATATCATACGAGTCTGGACTGAGATTTGATGGCATCACCAGAAGCCATTCATCAGCAGATATGAGTGTTGAGAAGGAGCGTAGGACCTCACAAGTCTCTCCATATATAGGTGAAGACCTATATATATGGAGACCTGTATATATGGAGCATAATCTAATGTATATGGTAATATTTGGGTGCTGTGTTTTTTGACTCATTGTACCATTTTTATGTGTATATTTTATGGTTTTGTTAATAAGTCTTATCATATATTTAGATAGATAGATAGATAGATAGATAGATAGATAGATAGATAGATAGATAGATAGATAGATAGATAGATAGATAGATAGATAGATAGATAGATAGATAGATAGATAGATACTTTATTAATCCCAAGGGGAAATTCACATACTCCAGAAGCACCTTACTGATACAAAAAACAATATTAAATTAAAGATTGATAATAATGCAGGTAAAAACAGACAATAACTTTATATAATGTTAACGTTTACCCCCCGGGTGGAATTGAAAAGTCGCATAGTTTGGGGGAGGAACGATCTCCTCAGTCTGTCAGTGGAGCAGGACAGTGACAGCAGTCTGTCGCTGAAGCTGCTCCTCTGTCTAGGAATGACACTGTTTAGTGGATGCAGTGGATTTTCAATAATTGATAGGAGCCTGCTGAGCGCCCGTCGCTCTGCCACAGATGTCAAACTGTCTAGCTCCATGCCAACAATAGAGCCTGCCTTCCTCACCAGTTTGTCCAGGCGTGAGGCATCTTTCTTCTTAATGCTGCCTCCCCAGCACACCACCGCATAGAAGAGGGCGCTCGCCACAACCGTCTGATAGAACATCTGCAGCATCTTATTGCAGATGTTGAAGGATGCCAGCCTTCTAAGGAAGTATAACTGGCTCTGTCCTTTCTTACACAGAGCATCAGTATTGGCAGTCCAGTCTAATTTATCATCCAGCTGCACTCCCAGGTATTTATAGGTCTGCACCATCTGCACACAGTCACCTCTGATGATCACGGGGTCCATGAGGGGTCTGGGCCTCCTAAAATCCACCACCAGCTCCTTGGTTTTGCTGGTGTTCAGGTGTAGGTGGTTTGAGTCGCACCATTTAACAAAGTCATTGATTAAGTCCCTATACTCCTCCTCCTGCCCACTCCTGATGCAGCCCACGATAGCAGTGTCGTCAGCGAACTTTTGCATGTGGCAGTACTCCGAGTTGTGTTGGAAGTCTGATGTATATAGGCTGTACATGATCGGAGAAAGTACAGTCCCTTGTGGCGCTCCTGTGTTGCTGACCACAATGTCAGACGTGCAGTTCCCAAGACGCACATACTGAGGTCTGTCTTTAAGATAGTCCACGATCCATGCCACCAGGTATGAATCTACTCCCATCTCTGTCAGCTTGTCCCTAAGGAGCAGAGGTTGGATTGTGTTGAAGGCGCTTAGACACACTGTTTAGAGATTTTACAGTAATTGCACTTTTGCACTTGCAGTTTAAGTATTTTTTGAATTTCATGAAAGAAGTTATAGTTTAAAAAATGTCTTCAGTGTTCCAAATGGAGTAGAATCATATAAGAAAATAAAACAGAAATATGCTTAGTGTGAACGTACATGATATAATTACAAGCTGCAACTGTTTTACTTCTTTATTCTTAGAACTTAATTGAAATTCCAGAAGGCAACATACTGTTAAAGATTACATTTGCCCTTGAAAGATACATTGTAGAACATTAGTTGATTCATTTTTTTTGAGTGGAGAGAAATGCAAAAAGAAAAGAATGCATCATGATAATTTTAAGTGGCAAAATAGATATGAAGCAACTTTAAAAATCAAAACCTTTGTATCAATCAGATACTGCATGATTTTCTACATGCTAGCTTACTGCTGCTTAGTCTGCATTCTTCATGTTGCATCTTGCATCACACCTTAACGTATGTTTTTATGTAGATCAAGCTATACACAAGTACATGCATTTTACATGAGCATGCATTGAAGTGAATGTATGGTAAAATTGATTTGCATTAGCTCAACCTGGCGGTCGGCAAGGAGCACAGCTCACAACAATCAGTAGTCAGTAATCACACAAAATTCTGGAAGAAATAATAGTTTTTTGAAAACAACACCTCCACTATTACATGTCTACGTCCCCTGCCCTGGATAATTCTTTGGAATTAGCTAATGTTCCTGCAATATATGACTCTAGAATCAGCAGGCTTCATGCTTGTGAAGGGCTCGATTAGTACAGTATATATGCATTTGACATCAATGCATTTATGAGAGTTTGATTACATTGATTCTTTTTTTCATTTGCTCAATGTTGAACTGCCTCACGTTTCTTTTAAAGCCATTGATCCTATGGATGTCTCAGTCTAATAAATTTTTTTGAGGTGCACAGTTACAGTATGTATTATTGTATTATGGTTAAAACTGTGCACAGTGAGAACAGCAGACCTCCATAACAATGGTTAAATTTGTGTGTTGATGAATTCAAGAATAAAAATTAAGGTAAACCAGATTGGTTAAAGACCTTAAAATGAATATCATACTGAAAGAGTAAAAGGATATTCATGCTGTTAAAGCGGTGGTAAAGTGAACAGTCTATAATATCCTTTTGTGTATTAAGCAGTGTGCTCATGAGATTTGATACTGGCAGGTACCATGAAAGACTCATAATGCTTGTTTTGGTTTACACTATTTATTCAGTTCTCTGGTGAGGAAAGTGACATTTTGACTTTAGAAAAATGCATTTTTCTTTTACACCTATATCAGGTGTTAATATGATTATAAAACACTGTGGGCTAACAGATGCTCTAAAGTTGTAAAAACTGAGAAATTATCTGACAGATACTGCACATGTGTAAATGGAAAATATTCTCATTGTAGTTATGTTTATGTTAATATGAGACTGGATGTCTACCTTTTTTTGAATCATATTGTGCCCAAAGTGTTTAGTATTGTTTCTGTACTTAATACAGTAACTTGCTTAAGAATGTTTTTACCAAAATTGTGTATATGAAAATGGTTTCATGAAGACTTTTGTCCTTTTTATTCAGTTTAATTGTGATAAAGTTTTTGCCTTCTTGATCTGAATTAATATTTAGTGATGCTCAAAGTTTGAATTTTCCAAAAATAAATTATTTATCCATCTTTCTATGTGTTTAGATATCCCTTAACCTTGTCCCTCATGAAAATGGATCTGGGAGTGGCAGTGTCTTGATAAGTAGCATCTTTGGAACCCTTCATCAACTGAATTCATTGTTAAACAGAAAGAACTCAAGCCTTCTTGAAAAATTCTCTGGAAGATGGACCAATATGCACTACTCAAGATCTTCTTTATCTTTGTTTTTGAAACAATGAGTTATGCTTTAAAACCTGCAATAGAGTTGGATGTCACACCCAGGACTACAGTGCTGTATAGTGGTAAGGCCAACTTTCATTGTATTGTATTTCACATATGTACAGTATATTTTAGTACTCTGGAAATTAATAATAAAGAAAACAGTAAATTCGTACTAATTAAAAGGACAAAGACAGTCTTCCATGAAAACACAGCCTAATGAAGAAAACGTTACCTCAAAAATACTTCTTTCAAACATCTGTCCATCCTTTTTTTAAATGAATTTGCTTCTTATAGTTACAGAATTTTTTCCCCTTCTTTCATTTTATTGCAGCTTGATAATAGGCTGAAAAGAAAGTGATATGGACACCTGTCCTTACCAGTGTGTGTACATTTAAAGAGATCGCAAACAGCAGCAGAATTCTCTATGACATGGAAGACACATGCAGTATTATTATCCCATCTCCATGCCGGGAAATAAACACATGATATTTATGAGTAATGTTTATAATAAATAATATAAAAAATGAATGTTTTATTTTAATTTATAGAGACTAAAAGCTTTTAGCTTGTACTGGGAATGCAAGACAGTATACATTTCAAAGGGCCTTGCTCTGTAGCTAATAAATATCTTGAAAGAAATTAGAAAACAAAGTTATAGCTACAGACCTAGATTGACAAAATTAATTCCTTGGGGAATAATAAAGTATAACAAATTCAATGTAATTTCTCACAACAGCAGGAAGGAGGTTTTTATGGAATTGTGCCACATATTGGGCGCATGTTGTAAATAATACATTGGTACAATACTCTGTTGCAATGTTGTATAGTAATGAAATAGAAACACTTCGTTATTGTACTTGAGTAAATTTTGAAAATATCTCAACAATAATTTTACTTTACTACATTTTCAAATGCATATTACTTATTTCAGTCTATAGTATTTTTTTAGACACATTTGTTACTGCAGTATTAAGCCAGAAAACAAATTGGTAAATACACACAATGTTTTAGCAAGTGAACTATCGAAAATACAGGCTTCCACAGCTTTACCAATCCCTTTACGAAAATTTGCCTATATGAATAATCAAATGTGCTAACACTCGATCATCTAGGCAGTCGTTCCAAGTGCACTACTCTGCAGGATGTGGGACAGGGTTTGGCTGGAAGTTTGGGGCAGGGATGTACGTTGGTGAAGTGCAATCTCTGGTGTCAGTTTTTTACACAGCAAATCCATCATTGATCAGATGCTGTTCTTGTGACAACCTGCCAAACAGAGCATGGCTGAGCTGTAGGCTTTAGAAAGGTTTATTTGTGCATTTACATCCTGTGGTTCACTCACGTAGTTACTTGTGTTGCTCACATACTGTATCTTCTCACATTGTCCTGGCCGTCACGACCCTGCAAACAGATCATGAACTAGTTGGGAAAGCCTAAGAAAAAACGAAAGGCCATTCCTTTGAATGTGAAACTAGAGTGATAAAGTCTAGGTAAAGTGTTTTATTAAACATTATTAGGGTTTGTTTTGATAACTGATATTGTTATTAAACTAATGCTGCCATTTTTCATTTATTTTGGTGCTATTTGAACAAATATGGGGGCCATTTTTGAGACCAAGGAATGCTTAAACATTTTTTCCATTTAGGTTAATTGTAATTAGATTATGACAATTCACTTTATGAAGTGGTCTCAGGAATGTATTAGTTCCTTAAAGTGAGGGAAGCCTGTACTCCTGTCCTTGTGCTAATGGGATATATTCATTAAGATGTCCATTCGTTTTGAACGTCACTGCTTCAAGTTACGGTTACTTGGCTCTAACTTTAGTGATTGTAATATGACTTACTGCAAAAATAGGTAGCCTGAATTATTTTAGGTTTGTAAGAACTTTTTTTGACTATATATAGAAATTGGCAGTGGTTGGCGCCATCGTTTCTGTCTTTATGAGTTAACATTTGTTGCCTTGCTGAAGTCACCAACCCCTTCAGCCTTTTGGACATTTTTTCTGAAATAGTTTACCTGCACACAGCTGAAGAACCAAGAAAACCCAGTTACAAGAAAAAAAAATTCCCTCTGTTCCTATTATGACAGATTGTTGTTTTGAAGATGATGATTGTGCTTTTAGTTTCACAGCTGCTTATATGTTCCAAGTTAAATTGGCATTTAAAGTTAGGCCAGGCTTTTCTTTATTTTTCTAATGTTCATGTTTTGTCCTCTACCACATGTATTAAGATTGGTACAGGTGTTTTTAGGCAAGCATATCAGCTACATTAAGATTTCAGAGCATGTACAGTGGTGTGAAAAACTATTTGCCCCCTTCTTGATTTCTTATTCTTTTGCATGTTTGTCACACAAAATGTTTCTGATCATCAAACACATTTAACCATTAGTCAAATATAACACAAGTAAACACAAAATGCAGTTTTTAAATGATGGTTTTTATTATTTAGGGAGAAAAAAAATCCAAACCTACATGGCCCTGTGTGAAAAAGTAATTGCCCCCTTGTTAAAAAATAACCTAACTGTGGTGTATCACACCTGAGTTCAATTTCCGTAGCCACCCCCAGGCCTGATTACTGCCACACCTGTTTCAATCAAGAAATCACTTAAATAGGAGCTGCCTGACACAGAGAAGTAGACCAAAAGCACCTCAAAAGCTAGACATCATGCCAAGATCCAAAGAAATTCAGGAACAAATGAGAACAGAAGTAATTGAGATCTATCAGTCTGGTAAAGGTTATAAAGCCATTTCTAAAGCTTTGGGACTCCAGCGAACCACAGTGAGAGCCATTATCCACAAATGGCAAAAACATGGAACAGTGGTGAACCTTCCCAGGAGTGGCCGGCCGACCAAAATTACCCCAAGAGCGCAGAGACGACTCATCCGAGAGGTCACAAAAGACCCCAGGACAACGTCTAAAGAACTGCAGGCCTCACTTGCCTCAATTAAGGTCAGTGTTCACGACTCCACCATAAGAAAGAGACTGGGCAAAAACGGCCTGCATGGCAGATTTCCAAGACGCAAACCACTGTTAAGCAAAAAGAACATTAGGGCTCGTCTCAATTTTGCTAAGAAACATCTCAATGATTGCCAAGACTTTTGGGAAAATACCTTGTGGACCGATGAGTCAAAAGTTGAACTTTTTGGAAGGCAAATGTCCCGTTACATCTGGCGTTAAAGGAACACAGCATTTCAGAAGAAGAACATCATACCAACAGTAAAATATGGTGGTGGTAGTGTGATGGTCTGGGGTTGTTTTGCTGCTTCAGGACCTGGAAGGCTTGCTGTGATAGATGGAACCATGAATTCTACTGTCAACCAAAAAATCCTGAAGGAGAATGTCCGGCCATCTGTTCGTCAACTCAAGCTGAAGCGATCTTGGGTGCTGCAACAGGACAATGACCCAAAACACACCAGCAAATCCACCTCTGAATGGCTGAAGAAAAACAAAATGAAGACTTTGGAGTGGCCTAGTCAAAGTCCTGACCTGAATCCAATTGAGATGCTATGGCATGACCTTAAAAAGGTGGTTCATGCTAGAAAACCCTCAAATAAAGCTGAATTACTACAATTTTGCAAAGATGAGTGGGCCAAAATTCCTCCAGAGCGCTGTAAAAGACTCATTGCAAGATATCGCAAACGCTTGATTGCAGTTATTGCTGCTAAGGGTGGCCCAACCAGTTATTAGGTTCAGGGGGCAATTACTTTTTCAAACAGGGCCATGTAGGTTTGGATTTTTTTTTCTCCCTAAATAATAAAAACCACCATTTACAAACTGCATTTTGTGTTTACTTGTGTTATATTTGACTAATGGTTAAATGTGTTTGATGATCAGAAACATTTTGTGTGACAAACATGCAAAAGAATAAGAAATCAGGAAGGGGGCAAATAGTTTTTCACACCACTGTATACCCCTGCAAAATAAAACACAGAAGATTAATTTTGAAACTAGAATTATGGCAATGCTTGAGCATTATGTATCTACCTTCTGTGACAGCTCGCTATCTGGAGATTACTTTGTACATCGAACAGTTTGAAGGATGTTGTGGTTTTTAATGACCGTTTTGATTTTGGTTAGATTTTTTGGAATTTTGTCAGTTTTCTTATGTGATTCTGCTGTTCATGTTTTTGAACATTTCCTTGTTTTTTGAGACTGTCTTTTCATTTGCCCTTTGAAAAAATTTGCCCTGAAATTACTTATGTATTGTTTATGGCCATCTGCTTAATTCCATTTACCATTTTTCTAAATTAGTAGATATGTCATTAAAATGACTTCATTTATCACCTGTGTGTCTCAATGGGAAATAGACTGCGACTAAAATGGTTGCGAATGCAGCTAAAAATAGGCTTTGGCGATTATTACTTCTGCTTAGTTCACCAGTGGCGAATTAAATCTTTGCAACCTCTTCACTAATTACATTGTAACAGATGCAAAATGACATTTTTTTATTGTTGAGCAATTGTGCTATTGACATAACTGTCGGTACGGGGTTAGACTCCCCCTTGGGGATTCATGAACAACATTCTACTAAAGGCTAGTGTATGCTTGATGTGTTTGTGCTGGGTGCGAGGGCCGCAAGGAGACGTACATTTTCCTAACTATGTGGAATGGCTGACACACTGGCTGTCTATCCGAAATGGTGAATTTCAAGGGGATGCTGGTTATATTTGTGCCAAAATTATGAAAGAAGTGCTGAATATGCAACAGGTCATCAAAATGCAAGGAAGACATTAGAAATGCATCTGTCCATCACATAGGTGGCCTGTTATAAAGATATCTGTGCCCCTTGGAATTCAATGCCCCTTCTGATTTCTTGCAAGTACATTAAGATATGGTTGTCACGTTTCATGCATCTTTGCACACCATTTTCTTTTAATGTAACACATGCTCCGTGTAAAATGCTTGTCTATCAGTAAACATGAAAACGTAACCACTTGCCTGCTGTTTCCTCATGCACAGCAAAAAGTTTTCCACAATATTCTAAATCTTGTTGAGATCATGCTTGTAGTGCCTATTGCCTATTGCATGGCTTTTCAGCACAGAGCAGAATAAAATCAAAAATAATAAATCACTTAATATCACAACCTTGGAGGATTTAGTCAGGATCAGAACAGAAGGCTCATAACTTGAGCAGTTTGATCCTGAGCCCCGTGTCAAATACTGGCTCATTTGAAACCTGACTAAAATAAGACCAAATTACACTGGACCTCACACTGACACTGTGTTGGTCATTGACACAGACTCAGAGCCAGAGTAAAATGCCAGGTTCTTAATTTATAAATTTGAAAGTTATAATGACATTCATCTTTCCCAAATCATCAAGACGGACACAAAAGCACGAAGGAAGGATGCACTGCACAGAAGGAAAAGAATTAGGTACACATACATGGAGGTTAAAAAGGTCAGAGATTGACAGATTAATATTTTACACATTTTATTATTTGGCACATAAAGCAAAACTATTGGCTCCTAATTGTTTTCTTTTAAGTGATTTTTTGTCTGGAGCTCTGCTTTAGGGAGCGAAGTAATATAGTTTGTCCAGCAGTTCTACTTTTCCTGAAGCAAAGTGGCATTAAGGTATTGTGCTACACATGCCGCTGTAACGGTGTGGGTTGGCTCCATGTTTTCAGTTCCCACCGGGAGCAAGGGATAAGCCAGCAGGTGAGGACACAACATACAGTGCAAGGGGTAGGTGCATAAATGCTCCAGTGCTGTTATTACAATCCAGAAACAAAACAATGTTCAAATAGTGCCGTGCAAAATGTTCATTCAAGAAATAATCCATAAAATAAAGTGTTCTGTGGAGGTTAAAATCCAAAAAAATAGAAAAGCCATTAAAACGAGGTTGAAAAAAACAGGCAGAAGTCCTCTCTGTCAAAGTACAGTACCTAGTGCGTCCTTTTTAAGATAGATGACTGCGAGGCCCTGTGCAGGATAAGCAGAGGAGACGTCCTACTGACAGGCTGACAAGCACAGCCAATATTTTTCGCAGGTTCCGGTCCCTGCTGTTACATGGCTACAGCATGGCTCCCAAAGGCCATGACACTCACAAAGGGGCTCCCAGTCCGTGCCTCGCTGACCCCCACTGCCTTCCCAGACTTACACGGTGAGTCGCCCCTTTCTGCACTGCATCACTCTTGCTCCCTAAACTGTTCAGCCAGAGCAATAACTTCTTCATTCCCTGGGTGTCAGCTGCTCGCTCCTTTCAAGGGTCTCTCCTTACCAGCTACGTGCTTTCTCCCCTATTGAGCTTGCTCGCTTGCCCTCTTGTTCCCTTGCTTGCTCACATGCATGGGTTCCTTCCACCTCCTGCTTCTTGTCTCTCTTCCTTTAAACTCAATTAATTTCTCTTTTTCTCCCCCATCTCTGTCCTGTGCAGGCTCCTCATATACAGTACTACTACTTCAATTAGGCACACTTATTTATTTAAAAATTGGCTTCTGATTTAAGCCATGGACGTGCCCTTCCACAGCCTGTGCTTCTGTGGGTGTAACAACCTGGTGCACAAACAAGGTAAATGAAAGTGCTACATACAAGCAAAAGGAACATTATTTATAAATACAGGATGGTCAAGGCTGACATATCCCAAGTAACCTCTATAAATAATTTAGGGGTTTATGTTGGTGTAGCATTCGTCTCATCTAGGAAAAATGCTAAAACAAATAAATGTTAGGTTAGGTTATAGCAGGGCTACTCAAATATAAATTTGAAAGGTCCACTTACTAAATTTCCATTCAGTCTGAGGTCCGGAAAAGTGACGGTCAAATTCCAAATACAGTAATCCCTCCTCCATCGCGGGGGTTGCGTTCCAGAGCCACCCGCGAAATAAGAAAATCCGCGAAGTAGAAACCATATGTTTATATGGTTATTTTTATATTGTCATGCTTGGGTCACAGATTTGCGCAGAAACACAGGAGGTTGTAGAGAGACAGGAACGTTATTCAAACACTGCAAACAAACATTTGTCTCTTTTTCAAAAGTTTAAACTGTGCTCCATGACAAGACAGAGATGACAGTTCTGTCTCACAATTAAAAGAATGCAAACATATCTTCCTTTTCAAAGGAGTGCGTGTCAGGAGCACAGAATGTCACATAGATAGAGAAAACAATCTCTGGCAAACAAATCAATAGGGCTGTTTGGCTTAAGTATGCGAAGCACCGCGGCACAAAGCTGTTGAAGGCGGCAGCTCACACCCCCTCCGTCAGGAGCAGACAAAGAGAGAGAGAGAGAGAGAGAGACAGAGTTTGTTTTTCAAGCAAAAATCAATACGTGCCCTTCGAGCTTTTAAGTATGCGAAGCACCGTGCAGCTGCACAAAAGATAGCAACGTGAAGATAATCTTTCAGCATTTTTAGACGAGCGTCCGTATCGTCTAGGTGTGTGAACAGCCCCCCTGCTCAATCCCACTACGTCAGGATCACAGAAAGTCAGCGCAAGAGAGAGAGAAAAGTAAGCTGGGTAGCTTCTCAGCCATCTGCCAATAGCGTCCCTTGTATGAAATCAACTGGGCAAACCAACTGAGGAAGCATGTACCAGAAATTAAAAGACCCATTGTCCGCAGAAACCCGCGAAGCAGCAAAAAATCCGCGATATATATTTAAATATGCTTACATATAAAATCCGCGATGGAGTGAAACCGCGAAAGGCGAAGCACGATATAGCGAGGGATTACTGTAGAGAACTCCAAAAAAAGGCAATCCCCAAACTTTAGAACTATACACAAAAAAATGACATGGTAGGCCTTTTAGTGTGAAAGGTGACACCTTCTTTATGCCACCAGTTGTTTGAACTTGGGCATAAAAGGTGTGAGGGCAAGGCGGAGGCACTGATGTAAATGTTCATTGGTGAGGGTGTTGCGGTATGTGTTTTTCACCATGTTCATAGTGGAAAAGGCAGATTCACAGCAGTACGTTGAGGGAAACATTGTAAGAATTTGAAGGGCCATCTTCTGCAGGAGAGGAACACCTGCCGCAGTAACCATCTTTGTCCAGAAGGTGACAAGGTCACAGTGAGATTCCTGCAGTGCTAGGTTTTCTTGTAGCTCAATTAACTGTTTGTAGAGAAGCAGCACTGGCCCATTGGAAGACTTTTGTGGCTTCATTTGAGAATTCTGCAATATTTTTGACAAGAAATGGATTTTCGATGCACAGCAAGACTTGTTTTACCAAAGGGAAATCTTCAAAGCGAGTTTGGAAATTTTTAATCAGCTTGTCCAGGAATTCAGCATAATTGTGATGGTGATGTTTTCCTGCAGTCTGATCCAAAAGTCTTGGGAAGTGAAGCAGGTCCTGCTGTAAGTCACATTTGAACACCTCCAGCTTCCTCTGGAAAGCACGGACAGCTAACATGAGGTCACACACTGTGCTGTTTTTGCCTTGGAGCTTCATATTAAGGTCATTAAGATGGGAAGTAATGTCCGTTAGAAAAGCAACAATTTCCATTTTCTCGTCATTCTTCATGAAATCCACAAACGGTTTGGCTTTTGCACTCTTCTGATCCAACAGAAATGTCTCCAGCTCTTTCCGCAGTGCCCAAAAACGCTCCAGTACCTTGCCTTTGCTAAGCCACCGGACATTGTTGTGAAGGAGCAAATCATCAAATGTTGCATTCACCTCTATTAGAAATTAGCGCAATAAACGATGTTGCAAAGCAGAGGATGCTCTCAGATAATTGACTAGTTTCATGACTGTTGTCATGACTTCTGAGTACCTTTCTCCAAGGCTGGCACACAAAACCATCTGGTGAATTATGCAGTGGTATGCCATGAGGTCAGGGTGGTGAGTTCTCAAGCGTGACACTAATCCCCTCTCTTTCCCAATCATACATGGTGCGCCATCAGTAGCAATGGAAACAACATGCTTCAGGTCTATCGCTCTGTCTCTAAGCATCTGTGTCACTGCTTCATACATATCATCCCCCTGTGTGTGTTAATGGAGGTTTGTGAGACCCAAAACATCTTCATGAAATTCTCACTTTTCTTCATCAAAAAATCTGACAAAGACCATGAGTTGTGCATTGTCCATGATATCTGTGGATTCATCCACAGCCAATGAAATGAATTTGGCTTTTTTTATAGCAGAACTAAGTTGTTCAAGCAAATCATCAGCGAGTATTTCAGCTCGTCTTGCAGCAGTGGAATCAGAACAGGGTATTTGGTTTATTTTCTGGATTATTTCATCCTTTTGAGTCCCTTCAAACAGAGCAGTCACCACTTCACTCATACACTTTTTGACTACTTCAGCATCAGAGAAGGGTTTTTTCCCAGGACCCATGCTACTCTTAGTGAGGCTTCTGTTGCCCGCTTCTGTTGTGTGGCTGATCTAACTATTACACTGCTTGTAGCTTCATATGATGATTTCAGCTGGTTTATTTTTATGGTCCTTACCTCTGAGTTCTGAGGGTAATTTTGTTCGAAATGTGCATGCTTGGTTTCATAATGGCGTTTCACATTACCACTTTTGATTATTGCTACCGTCTCGTTACAGATTAAACACATTGGTTTTCTGCTTCCCACGGGGAGCACGAATGCATATTTTTCTGTCCACTCACTCTTAAATTCGCGGTTTTCAAAATCAACTTTTCTTTTCTTATCAATGTACTGTCTTGAGCCAGCCTTCTTCACTTTCAGTCAGCAAAAAAAAAATTCAGTTATCGAAATTTGCACTGCCTGCGAGTGATGAGACTGCCTGTTCACCGGCCTGACCCAGAGCACGTGACCGGTACATAAATCTGGCTGCCGTGAATGAGCGAGCGAGCGAGTATTGGGGGGGAGGCGGGGAGTAGTGGGAACGTTGCTATGACGATACTGTTACAGCTGCTGTGATTGGACATAGATGAAGCAACCAAACCGAGTAGAAACCTCAAAGATATATCGCGCGGAATCACAATTGCGCACTTCATTGAGAACTCATTTGGATTATGATTAAATTTGCATGTTTGTTTTGGCGTCGGTCCAGATTTAACCGTATTTGGGTCCGGATGCGGACCGGAGTCCGCCTATTGAGTACCCCGGGGTTATAGTGTAAAAAAACTGTTCAATATAAATAAACAAATTTTATGCTCACACTGTGTGATGTGCAAGTGAGACCACAACTGAAGTTCTTTAAATAGTTCTGGTCACCACTCTACATAGGAAACACAGCAACTCTAAAAGCTGTGCAGAATACAGCAATTAATTGTATTCTAGGCCTAAAGTACATGTCCTAGTTTTACAAGTTAAATTAAACCACATTATCTTGAGCAGAGAATGCTAGGTGGAGACCCAAGTCAATTCCTCAAAAACTCTGAAAGCCATTTCAACCAGTAGTATTATTATTTCTTTTACATAGTGAATCATATACCCAAAAAAACAAATGAAAATTAAGAGCAACTGCATTTAAGGATGCAGCCAGGAAGCATTACTGAGTATATGAAGAGCACTACTGGAATCTGTTGAAATGATAGAGACATGGCAACAGGATGAAGATACAGATACACAGACACACAAACACTTGTCCTTTTTATTAAGATGGATATTCTGTGCTAGGACAAGTGCTTTCTATACCCCAGAGATTAGCATGGGTGTTAACTATCTATGTCAAACAGAACTTATTTTTATTCTACAGATCACTGTTTTACTATGCATTGGACCCCGTTTCTCATTTCAGCCAATTGTTAAAAAAGTATTTAAAGAGAATAAGCAGAATGCAATCATAATATGTTTCTGACAAAGACACACCTCTGTTTTCTTCCTTTCCATGTTAAGCTGTACAACATGTATGTTGGCCATTCCTCTCCATACACGGGGCGAATCCTTAGCTTAACTTTTTGTCAGTTTATTACTCCACTTCTTTTAATGCACTTTCTCTTCTAAAGTCTGACTGTTGGCTCTCTGTTTACAGGATGTAATTCTGGGTGAAATACACGCACACTTCCTTAGGTATCATAATACTCTGCATAATGGAACAGCGCATTTAAATAATCATAAAGATTAGAAAAGCAGATACTGAAAAAAATATCTTTTGAGGTCGACCAATTTTAAGTTACTTGAAGTGAAAAATGGGCAGATTTCAATCAACAATCAGAGATAATCAATTGGAGCATCACTTGTCATTGGACATTGTCTTGTTAGAAAGTGATTCTGAGCACACCTTTTATGAAAGATACAATGAGCAGAGGTGGGCAGAGTAGCCAAAAATTGTACTCAAGTAAGAGTAGCGTTACTTCAAAATAATGTTACTCAAGTAGAAGTAAAATGTAGTCATACAAAAAATTACTAAAGTAAGAGTAAAAAAGTATTTGGTGAAAAGACTACTCAAGTACTGAGTAAATGTTTGAACATAATAAATGATTTATTTTTTAGAAATGTAATAAGACAGACAAAAATATAAATAATGTGCAAATTCTGCTATTTCCAAATGATAAAATAAAAATTGAGTACAAATAAATAACATCTTTACAAAATAAAGATACACAAATAACACAAAGTTCCAAATCTCAGTTTTTTACAACAAAGCTTTTGAAGCCAATACCTACAGTAAGTAACATGTATGAAAAAAAAAGGCAGTTTCAAATCCATAAAGCCGTGTCACTCTCTGTAGGCGCAATTGCACGACGGCGCGGAGTTAATGAGGTAGTTGGAGCGAGTCAGACTTGCATGTGCGGGTGCGATCGTTCTCAATTGCTTCATTGGTTTTCTGCGGCATGTGATTAAGGCCCATGGAGACGGGAGTGTATATATACGGGTCAGCACAAAAAAAAGAAGAGGGAATGAGAGAAAAGGAGAAAAGAAAAGAGTCTGTAGGGGACAGGCATCGTCACACACTTGCCCTCCAAATAGCACAGCTGATAGAAAATAACATTAGAACAAGGCAGCTTGTGCACGTACAAGAAGTCTCACTTTACCGTAACTGTCTGTGTCTGTACATGTTTGGTTAAAACGTGCTTGTTCTTCACTCAGTGAAGTGATGGTTAAGCTTCAGCAGGAGTTGGCTCTCAAGGTTCTTGCACTGAAGCTGTGACTGTTTAGCTGTGAACAGGAGCCCCGCATGACTAAAAGTCTCTCACAGGCTGCAGATGCAGGAAGTTTGTTTGTGGTCATGTGACTGCATGGTTACGTCTGATTGGTGAAACAGTCATGTGATTATTTTTGCTACGTCTGACTGGTGAAACAGTTAAGCAGTAGATCCATGGGCGACTTCTCTCTGGCAAAAATATAGCGTATATAATGGAAAAAAAGTAACGATTCGAGTGTTGCCCAATGTAGCGGAGTAAGAGTAGCGTTTCTTCTTCACAAATGTACTCAAGTAAAAGTAAAAAGTATGGTGCAGTAAAACTACTCTTAGAAGTACAATTTTTTTAAAAAGTTACTCAAGTAAATGTAACGGAGTAAATGTAAGTTGTTACTACTCACCTCTGACAATGAGGTACATTGTGCAAGAGCTTAAGGGCGCAAGGACACTAGGAAAGTTCTAGTCTGATGTTATTCTAGCTCCTAATCCTGGAATTGAAATATGAAGTTCAAAGGCACCCTATGGTAAGGGGACAATTAATAAAAAATGTTTAAAACTGCTTATTCAGAAGGTGGAATGCTAGCAGTAGTGTGTAGTTAATTTTATTTAAGTAAAATGCACTATTTTGCATAGTTTTTAAGAAATAAATAAATATTGTATATAATATATTGTATATCAAACATTCCATAGCACCCACAATTAGTGCCACACTGAATTACGTGGTAGTCTGTTACATTGTACATTCATGCGCACATTCACCTTCCCTCATGTTTGGCTGATTAATCTAATGTGAGTGTTTCTCACGTTTTGGAGGAAAATGTTGCACTGGGAGAAATCCCATACATGATGAACATAAAACTCCACAGATACTAGATTTACAAGGAGTTCGACCTAAGTACCTAAATTTATATGGCAAAATTACCATCATGTCATAGCTGTTTTGGTATCAGTTTTTCATACTCTCTAAAGCTGCTTATTTCATTACAAGGTTGCAGAAAGCCCAGATCATCCTTGCAGCCTTGGTTGTCAGGCAAGAAACAAATCTAGACAGTTTGTCAGTCCATCTTGGTGCCTGGAATTGTGAGACAGCAGCGCAAACCACTATAGTGGTGTTCAGCCTTTTGCAGAGTTTGACCTTTTTTTAGCAGATATTCATTAAGTAATTTTTCTGTTTTATTATTTGGCACCAGTGATGAAGGGAACACATTCAGTATGTTTGCCCAGTGCTTCTTGAAGTGATAACAACTCCTGCAACACTCAACTGGTTTAATCCAGTTTGATCATGGACTGGATGGATGAATGTTTACCAGATATAAATCATCTCTCTGTGCTGTATTTGTCAGGTATAACAGATCACGTAAAACATAAGTAAACTTTATTTAAATCAGATCACATTTGTTCTTCTACAAACAGCTCATTGATCTGTTTTCCTATTTCAATATGAAACTGACAAGAAATATCAGTGTTTATTTTTTATCAGGTCTGGTCATGTTCATCTATTTCTTTTGCATCAGACTACTCCTGGTTTGCTCTGACTCCACAAGAATTGAGTGCATCTGACATATTAGCATGGAAATAGCTTTTCTTTCAGGCTAAGAAAAACAACTAAAATGAGAGCCTGTTTTAATTAGGTCTTCATGATGGTGAATAAAAGTGTGTGTGTGTTTTTTTTTTTTTTTTACAGATATATCCTTTCCTGTGTAGATGAGTTCTCCTAGCACCTGCAATATACAGTTATCTTCTGGGCTGTTATTACTAACATCCCTCCTGACTAAGAGAACCCCAAGGCACTTTCTTTCTTCATTATCCTCTAGTTAACTGCCTACAGAAAGTATACTTTCTTCATTCATTCAGGCTTTTCCCCTTGTATTTTGCTTCTTTCTCATGTCTCCCTTGATGTTGCCATCAGCTGTACCTTTTTTGTAAACCACCTTCATTGTTATCCTTAGGTGAATTTTTTTTTATATTTTTATTTTATTAATTTTCATTGTAATCATTCCATACAAACAGATCAATTTATAACCCAACAAATTTGAAAACAAATCAAACCTCACCCCTGAGAAGGAGAGCTTAGCTAAAGGAAAATTTCTTTAAGCTTTTTAATAAGGCAACATTAGACAAAAGAAGGGGAGAAGTAAATATCTATATAAATAAGAGATGGAGAAGGGAGTTAAATGCAATAATAGTTATTTCTCTTATTCTAAAATAATATTGATTAAATCCTGCCATGTTTTGAAAAAATTTTGTACAGATCCTCTAACTGAAAATTTGATTTTTTCCAATTTCAAATAATATAAAACATCGGTTTCCCACTGACTTATAAGAGGAGAATTAGGATTCTTCCAATTTAACAAAATAAGTCTGCGTGCCAAGAGTGTAGTGAATGCAATCACCGTTTGCTTGTCCTTCTCCAATTCCAGTCCATCTGGAAGGACACCAAACACAGCTGTTAATGGGTTAGGAGCAGTGGTGGAAAGAGTACTGAAAATTTGTACTTAAGTACAGATACTGTTACATTGCTGAAATAATACTCAATTACAAGTAAAAGTACTAGTGTTAAAAAAGTACTTAAGTAAAAGTACAAATTACTCATCTCAAAAACTACTCAGACTACTAGTTACTTTTTGGATGTTGATATTTAATGAATTATCAAAAACCATTGAATCAAATCGGAGAACCATGTGGAAAACAGCTACTACAAATATTTCTACATTACTAATGAAGTATATGAATGGATCAAATTTAAGAAATTTGTTTTCTAAACAAACAAAGATTAAACAGGAGTTTTGCCTGTAGTATAAACTTTTACCAGAGTACTGCAAACAAACAGCTGGGCAAGGGCCTTAAAGCCTTGGACATAAGAAACATGTCTTGGACAGTTCACTTTCTAAACCTTTTGTTAAGTTTCAGCAAAAGCTGATTTTCAAAATTCATAGAGTCTAGTAGACCAGCACAGCTAAAAAGCAGTTTGCATGCAGCTGATGCAGGCAGAGCTGTGTTTAGCTTAAGAGACGGCTTCTTGATGGCTGGGAAGGAGTGAAGCAGCTCCATGCTGTCCGAGGCACATGCAAGGTAACCATCAAGCTCAATGGGACTTTGCATCATTCTGGAGAGTGGTCTGGGGAAGAAATCATCATCATCAGATGACTCTCTCTGCTGATGCTCACTCTCATGCTCCGTGGTTTCAAGATGTTGTTTCAGGTATGTCAAGGCTGTAATTGGAACACAATTACTTTAATTTATGTGACTATTTTTAAATATCCACAACAAATGATACTTTAATATTTTGAGGAACTATCATGACTGAGATATAACATATATACACTTATACCAGTATGCAGTCATAGCAACAATGCAAATATATAAATTTGAACTTACCAGCCTCTATAACATCTGCTCTGTCAGTCCAGGAGGTCTTGAACTTGGGTAAAAAGACTGCAGCAGCAGCCAAGTCTGGATCCGCCATCATCTGTCCAAAACGCTTCTGCAGGCCATTTTGCAGGGCTTTGATGAGTGGCATGCAGGTCTTGCTTGATGTCTCCAGCCTGTTCAGTTTTGATAGAAGTTGGTGGATTACTGGCAGCAGCCATCCCATGTAGGTGCTGGACTCTGACTGGAGAATGTTTGAAGCTTTTACCAGCGGCTTCATGGTGATGCAATACTCCTGGAGGAATGCAACTTCTGCAGGACTCAACCTGGAAGATAAAACGTGTATAACATAAACAACTAAGCCAATTATGACTTTAATAGGAAGAGACTGCATAAATGGTACTTAATATTACTCACATTTTCACCTTGAATTCGTCACATACACTTCTCATGGCATCTTCCCCCCTCTCGTCAATGATGCGTATTATTCTTTCAATGGCAAGATAGGTTGAATTCCACCGTGTTGCACTGGGACGAATGATCTGTAGCCCACACTTGTCCTCTACTACTTCACTAGCCAAATGAGATCGCCCAGTTTTGTTCCAAATGCCCTGGCATTTTGCACAGGTTGCACAGAAAAGCCTTTTGTAGGCATCATCCATGCACTCTGCAAGAGCTGTATCTGCTGTTGCCACAAGATTTACCAGGTGACATGCACATCGTTGATGTGGAGGTAGTTGATATTCCATACCAGAGTCTTCATCAAGGATTACACTCCATCCATCCATCCATTTTCCAACCCGCTGAATCCGAACACAGGGTCACGGGGGTCTGCTGGAGCCAATCCCAGCCAACACAGGGCACAAGGCAGGAAACAATCCTGGGCAGGGTGCCAACCCACCGCAGAGGATTACACTCGTATCATGATATTCAATATGGTCACTCACATCAAGAGCATCCAAGTCTGCTTCATCCTCATCTACCTCTGCATCATTCTGTGCCCCAAACACATGGAAAGCTTTGATAAAGTTGGATCCACTATCAGTTGTCGTCCTTACAACTTTGTCTCTAATCTTGTATTGGCAATGGACATCATCAAGAGCACTAGCAATCATGTCAAATGTGTGAGACTCTTTCAATCATTTGCACGCTAGTGCTGCAGATCTTCTTTCCAAGGACTCTTCCTCTATCCAATGGCAAGTGACGCCAAGGTAGCTTTTCTGATGAGCTGACCAACAATCAGTGGTGGTTGCAACAAATTTGGCTTTACCCAATTCTGCAATTATAGTTGTCTTCATGTCCTCAGCAGCGTCACAGATTCTGGTACGAACGGTGGACCTGGAGATGACTTTGGCATGAGGTTGCAATGTGGTAATTAATTCTTTGAAAGCTGGCTGTTCAACTACTGCAAATGGCTATAGACCTTCACATATGAAATTGATGATAAACTTGTCAACAGCTGCTTGAGGGACACATTTGCTTACAGGTGCCAACATCACATCTGGTAACTTGGCTTGCTTACTTGCTGAGAGCTTGTTTGGTGTGGCTGTGGTCTTCCGTTGACGACTAGCTGATGTCGCAATGATGTCATGGTACTGATCAATCTTTGATGGATGTTTCCTCTGGAAAGATCACAGAGGAATTATACAAAGGAAAATATAAATTATATCAGCCAAACTATATATCAGTCACTGCGGTGGGTTGGCACCCTGCCCAGGATTGTTTCCTGCCTTGTGCCCTGTGTTGGCTGGGATTGGCTCCAGCAGACCCCCGTGACCCTGTGTTTGGATTCAGCGGGTTGGAAAATGGATGGATGGATGGATGGATGGATATATCAGTCAGACTCTAAACATCACTTCCTCATATCACTACTTTCAACACTAAAGAAAAAACATTTAAAAAAAATCATTCACCTAGAGTAATTATTTAAGCTAAACTTTGATTGTTTAGAATGAAGTGTGGTAAATTTGTTTAATCATTAGAAACCAACCATACATCCATTTTTATATTTTGGGGGGGGGGGGTTAAATTTCTCCAGTCAAACCCATTTATGCAATTCCAGTACAGTTAAATACTGTGTATTTGGCCCCAGTGTGCAGGAATATTAAAAATGAGGCAAATTTTACATAAATGCTGCATGCAAAAAAAATTTTTTTTTTCTTTGCCCCAAATTGCGTGGGATTAGTATTATGTGGGCATGTCTTTAAAGCTGATACTTGGGTAGCACCACAAGCAATTTCATTCTGATATCTTAATTCCCGAGATTATAAGGGCATCACTAAAAATTAGCTCTAAATATCATGGGTGCATAGCTGGCACCTTTATTCTTATGGTTTTAGGCGATACAAGTATCTTTTCTTTAGCTTTAAAACTGAGCCTGCTACAGCTTCTATATGTGGCTGACTGTGTTGTCGCCGCAGCGGATCTTTGAGGGTTAAGTGACTGAAAATACTGAGATAACCTTAAGATAATGAGAGTGGTGTCTTGTTTTCACAAATTGTGAAAAATGAAATGATGGCGAGACTCTTTTAAAGTATGCAGGGGAACTTTATTTATTACAGCTCTGACATTCACGGCATCCATGCTCTAAATTAACTTCAATAATAGTAAACTTTGAGGTCCCTTTTTCTGGTGCCTTCCTGATGACATAGATGTCTAAACCATGCCTGATAATAATACATTTCAATGACATATAAATATTACAGTGGTTCCCCTAATATTTTGTGATAGTATTTTTTAATATAAAATATGCACGCGTGCGAGCGCGTACATAGGTTAGCTAGCTCAGTTATACTTGAATCGCAGGCTAACGGATGACATTTGTTGGCTTCAAGTAGACAAGCTAGTTACCTTAGACATATTAAAAAATGAAAATAGTATAACAAAAAAATTGCTGTAAGTTTTCTTACCATAATGTGTTTTTTGAGATTAGAGGCTGAAGTCTTGTATGCCGAAATCATCGCTGATGGCAAACAAAGTTTGCACTGCATTAGCACGCTGTCTCCTTTCCTCCCTCTGTACGTGAACAGCTCCTCCAGGTGCGGCCAGGGGCACTCATCCTCCAGTATTTCTTGATCTTTTTCACTGCTTTGAATGTTGCTGTCCTCCATGAAGTTTGTTTCTCCAAACCTTCAATCCTTAAATTACTCCGAGCTCCTTCACTGTGCGATTATGATCAGCGGGGGCAGGTGCTTTTTTCAAGTCCAAATATCAGGGGCCATTGGTCCGTTTGCCATCGGATACTTTTATTGGCTACCGAAATGCCTGTCAAAAGTTTGAATATTAATTCAAATTTTTGGCGTACTCAGGAACGAATTGTCATTTTAATTGTAGCAAAGTAGATTCTTTACTTTAATTCGTACTTAAATACAAGTAAAATTACAGATTTTAAAATATACTCATAAAAGTACAAGTACCCGATAAAAGTACTTAATTACAGTAACGTGAGTAGTTGTAATTCGTTACTTCCACCCCTGGTTAGGAGGGATTGTGATACTAAGGCTGTCTGAGAAGCACTTAAAAATTTTTGTCCAAAATGATGTTAGTTTGGTGCAGGCCCAGAACATGTGACCCAGTGAGGCAGGAGCTTGGTTGCAGCGCTCGCAGGTTGGATCCTGGCCTGGAAACATTTTGGACAGTTTTAAGCGAGACAGATGAGCTCGATATATAATTTTTAGTTGAATAATTCTATGCTTTGCGCATATAGAACTCGAGTGAATTCTCTGCTTTGCTACCTTCCACTCCTTTTCTGATATATTGATTAAGAGATCTTCTTCCCAATGTCCTCTTGGGTCTTTGAAAGGTAGGGACTCTAATAAGATTTTATATATTGCGGAAGTAGTGTTTGTTTCCTCGGAATTGAGCAGTATTTTTTCCAGCATTGTGGAGGGTGCAAGGTGGGGGAAATCGGGCAATTTCTGTTTAACAAAATTTCTAATTTGAAGATAGTAAAAGAAATGTGTAGCTGGGAGGTTAAATTTTGAACGTAATTGTTCAAAAGATGTAAATATGTTGTCTATATAAAGATCTCTGAGCATTTTAATCCCAAAACTTTTCCAGGTATTAAAAACTGGATATACTTGCGAAGGTTGAAAGAGGTTGTTCCCTTGCAGAGGTGCCACTGATAAAAGATTTTCCATCTTAAAATGCTTCCTAATTTGGTTCCATATTCTGAGTGAGTAAAGCACAATTGGGTTATTAGTATATTTGCGATAACTTTCATTTATTGGAGAGCAGAGCAGGGAATATAAAGAAGTACTACAGGATTTTACTTCTATTGCAGACCAAGCCTGGGTATGTGCATTTATTTGTGTCCAGGTTTTTATGGCTTGTATGTTTGCTGCCCAGTAATAAAACTGAAAATTAGGTAAAGCCATGCCACCTTCTGCCTGAGGTCTTTGTAGGGTCGCTCTTCGGATACGTGGGTGTTTTGAGTTCCAAATGAATGAGGTTATTATTGAATCTAATTGTTTAAAAAACGATTTATTGATATATATTGAAATGTTTTGAAATAAAAAGAGAAGTTTAGGAAGGATATTCATCTTAACAATGTTAATTCTTCCGGCTAGAGTGAGATGAAGGGTTGACCATCTATGCAAGTCTTGCTTAATTTTTTCCATACAGACGCCAAAATTTTGTTGATAAAGAGCTTTATGTTTACTTGTGATATTTACCCCTAGGTATTTAAACTGATCTGCTATGGTAAAAGGTAGGGTGTCTAATCTAATATTATATGCTTGTGAGTTCACTGGAAAGAGTATACTTTTATTCAGATTAATTCTAAGACCAGATATCTTTTGAAATTCTGTTAGTGCTGTTAAAACAGCAGGGACAGTGTTTTCTGGGTCCGATATATATAAGACCATATCATCTGCATATAGAGAAATTTTCTGTTCCAGTCCTTCTCTGACAATCCCCTTTATCTGATAAGAATTTCGGCAGCGAACCGCCAGTGGTTCAATAGCGATTGCAAACAACAGTGGCGACAAGGGACATCCTTGTCTGGTACCACGTTCTAGTTTAAAGTAGTCTGAGCAAATTTTATTAATACAAACTGAAGCTTCTGCACTGGTATACAGTAGTTTGATCCAAGCACAAATATTCGGGCCAAACCCAAATTTCTCCAGTGCAGTGAAAAGGTAATTCCATTCGATCATGTCAAATGCCTTTTCTGCGTCTAATGATAGTAATATCTCTGGGGTGTTTGATTTTGCTGGTGAATATATAACATTAAACAAGCGTCGGAGATTTGAAGATAGATGTCGGCCTTTAATAAATCCAGTTTGATCTTGTGATATTACCGAGGGCAGCACTTTCTCCATCCTTCTAGCTAGGATTTTTGAGAGTATCTTAACATCATTATTCAGGAGTGAAATTGGTCTATATGATGCACATTGTAACAAGTCCTTATTTTGTTTAGGAAAGACGGTGATTAATGCTTGTCGAAATGTTTGAGGTAGTATTTGGTGGTCTTTAGCTTCTGTAAATGTTACCAATAAGAGTGGAGCTAGCTGAGTGGAGAATTTCTTATAAAACTGTACGGGGTAACCGTCAGGGCCTGATGATTTCCCGCTTTGTAGTGACTTTATAGCGTCTAGTAATTCTGTTAGCGTTAGAGGTTTATCCAGTTCCTCAGCATTATTAAAAAAAAATAACTCAGTTTTATGTGTTCATTACATTCATTGCATTTGCTGATGTTGATTCTACAAAATCACTCTCTGCTTACATTAAATAATGGAGTTTTTTTCACTTTAGTAAAACACATAGTGTAGACAACTTGCTGAAGGATGTTTTTAAAAAAATTATGTAATATTAGAAGAACAGACAAGTCATGGTTTTGATGTTTTTAAGGGGGTTATGAATTATACAGTTATGCTTAACATATTATTATTCTTTTTTATTTTCCCATCTCTCCAAACTTTCAAAGTGAAAGAATATTGACGACTGAAATTCATCAAAAAAAAAAAATCAAACCTATCTTACATGTATAAATTGAACAGTTAGCCATTTAATCGGTATTATTTGACTGCGGGCCCTTTGTAATTCTACTGTATTTCAGTTAATGAGGCTGTATGAATACACTGATAAATTTATACACCTACATGTCTGGTAACTTGTTGCCAAGCAATTAAAAAGCAAATAAAAAGAACTTACTGTGAACTAGACTTACTACATGGGAGTCCTTGCTTGTTCTGTGTATACTGACTACACCAGGAGGCCCAGTTGTTGTTCAGAAAAAGTCAATTAAGAAGCCCAGGTGTAACATTATATGCACATTTTTGTATAATCCTGTGTTCAGTTTGGATCATTATGTGCCTGTCTCACTTAAAAATTGTTTTGAGGTTGTTAGCAGCTGATGTTGTCTTTTACATTTTTTAAGACGAAGTCTTCTGGGTCTGTATAATCTTATGGAATGCTGATCAAAGCTAGGCTTTTAACCGGATGAACACTTGATTTCAGACAATTCTGTATCCCCAAAACCGAGCTATACAGTTTTTTTTTTTGGAGGGGAGGTTGGTGGGGCGTTAAGTGGATGGGTAGAAAGATGTCAGTTTTTGTATTTTCTGGTACTGGTAGTTCTGTGCAGAGTGGAGACAGCACCTCTGCATTTTTCCCAGTTGATTCTGAGGTTCGTCAGGGGTGTGTTCTTGGTACAACTCTGTTCAAATATTGCATGGACTGGGTGTTGGGCAGGGTCATGGGGTCCAGTGGCTTTGGGGCATCTGTTGGTGAAGAGAGATTCACTGATCTTGACTTTGCCGATGATGCTGTGATGCTCGCAGTGTCAATTGAGGCTCTGATCGGGGCTCTTGAGAGACTGAGCGAGGAGTCTGAGTGTCTGGGCATGCAAGTGTCCTGGATAAAAATCAAGATCCAGGCCTTTAATGACCTCTTGGGCACAGCCATCAGCAAGTGTGTCTGTGTGCGGAGAGAGTGTCAACTTTGTCAAGAGGTTCACTTACCTCGGCAGAGACATTTATGCCTCTGGTGACTCTTCCTATAAGTCAGTAGGCCGATTGGTAGAGCATGGGGGGGTCATGAGGTTGCTGGAAAGACTGGATTCCTTGGTACTGTGTCTCTTCAGAGAATCTTTGGGTACTTTGTGTAGAATGAGCAGTTGGTAATGGAGTCCCGAATGAGGCACATTGTCTGCATTGTGAGTTTACCTTCAGATACAGCACTACGGCCGTGTGAGTGCAATTCCCCAAGGATGATCTGACTTGCAGTATTCATATTGTTGGGGACTTGAGCAGCTGGACCAGGCCAAGGGGACACCCACATAACACCTGGCTGAGGCAGATAGATGGTCATTTCAGGAGGATGGAACTGGACCACATGTCTTCCTTAGGGGTTGCCAACCAGGATCCCAAGCTATTTGTCATGCAGTGGTGGGTTAACGTGCTGTACCAGTGCTTGGCCCCCAACCTGACCTTTACATAAATGGTGATACTCAATTGAAGAATGGCTAGTCATAGATTGATCTTTTAGAGGTACAATATACAATAATATTTGACTGATAGGTTAATTGTATATTTGAAGATGGTCAGAAAAGGAGATAGGTAAGGGTAAAATGTTAGGAACTTGGAACTGTTAGCATGTTGTGTCAGTGTAAAGACTAAATAAAACAAAATTAGTTCATGACTTTACATTTGCCAGTAATATGAATTTGATTGTGTACATATGGGTGTGCTCAGAAAATGAAGGCTTCCTGGTTATGATTGGTTTCTGCCTTGCTCCACCTGCTACTGAGTTTGCTTCTACCATCCTGTAATTGCATTGGAAAAAATGGGTTTAGAAAATTGGTGGATGCATGTGTGTTTGAAACATATAGCTATGGAGTTTATTTTTTGATAATACATTTACATATACTACACCATGTTTCCAGGCAGGTACCTGCCTCTGTTCTCTTTAATTGTTTGTAATTAGCATTGTTTCATTTTTTAGAATATTGACATATTTCCTGTAAGTGCTTAAAGTACTCTGTTTTCAACACCATTGAATTTTTGATCTATTTGCATTTGAAGCCAAATTTTTAGGGTTTGCTCTGTTAAAGTATCTGTTTAATATAAAATGTATTTGATTGATTTTTTAGTCAGCATTATGAAAATGTGCAAATGGACAGCTGGATAAATAGGAAATATTGCTATTGTAATTGCTGTTTAAATATTGACATGAGTGTGATGACCTGACATACAGTGTTTTGTGTACTGGAGACCATTGTAGGCCTGGTAGCACTTAACACACTTCTGACAGTGGTAGCGCTATTGTCTCTTATCAAAGAGACCAAGGTTCACCATCCAGGTGCTCCCTGCGATTGGGATTGCATGTTCTCCCTGTGATGTATGGGTTTCCTCTGGGTGCTCTGGTTTCCTCCTACAGCCCAAAGACATGCCGGTTAGGTGACTTGGCATTATCAAATTAGCCCTTGTGTGTGTGTTCACTCTATGATGAACTGGCGCCTTGTTTAGGGATTGTTAATGCTTTGCACCTGATGTTTGCTGGGATAGGCTCCAGCTTCATTGCAACCCTGCCCTGGTTGAGCGGGCTAACAAAATGGATGGATGGATGGATGGATACAGGCAGGGTCACCAATACTGATGGGACAGCTTATTGAGAAGAGATTGACCATCTGCCATAGTGGTGCCAGGATTGCAGTCTCATTGATTTCAAGAAGCAGGATGGAGACCACACTTTTATCTATATTGGCTGAGGATGAGGTCAGCAGCTTTAGAGTACTTGGAGTCACTTTAATTGATATTGTGAAATGAGCACAATACATTTTGTGAATCGTCAAGAAGGCTTACAAGTGTCTTTATTTCCTAAGATGTTTGATGACAATCCAGATGTCAGTCAGTCAGTCAGTGAGTCATTGTCCAACTTGCTATATCCAAACACAGGGTCACGGCTAATCCCAGCCAGCACAGGGCGCAAGGCAGGAATAAACCCTGTGCAGGGCGCCAGCCCACCGCAGGGCACACATACACACACACACCAAGCACACACTATGGACAATTTAGGATCACCAATGCATCTATCCTGCATGTCTTTGGACTGTGGGAGAAAACCGGAGCATCCGGAGGAAACCCACGCAGACACGGAGAGAACATGCAAACTCCACGCAGGGAGGACCCGGGAACCGAACCCAGGTCTCCTTACTGTGAGGCAGCAGTGCTACCACTGCGCCACAGTGCTACCTCCAATCCAGATATCTTTTTCCAAAACTGACTATCTAAGATCCTGGTACAGTGCCTACAGTACTACAGATGTTTTACAAACAGTGGTGAAGTCAACTTAGTGGCATAGATCTCCCTTCTTTTCTAGACTTCTGTATCACATATTGCACTAGAGAGACAAGCTGTACTATTAAGAACCTCAGCCATCATGCACTGTTACTTTTCTCCCTCACCCATTATGTTTGTTCTGTGACATGGTACTGGTTATTTAGGAGGTTTTCTTTTTATTTAATGACAGTTTTTCATTTTGTGTGTGTATTTTAATGGTGTTTCTAGTTTTCTGCCACCCAATTACATTGTAACAGTTGTTTTTCAATATGATAATTACAATATTAACTTAAAGAATGAACAGGTACTTGCCTGTTACAGACAAAGTTGACAAGTCATTTCTCTTGTTATTTCTAAACAACATCCATCCATTTTCTAACCCGCTGAATCCGAACATAGGGTTAATGAGGTCTGCTGGAGCCAATCCCAGCCAACACAGGGCACAAGGTAGGAACCAATCCCGTGCAGGGTGCCAACCCACCGCAGTTCTAAACAACATTTGTCCTGAAAACATGACGATCACCCTGTATGTAATGAATATGTAAGCAGTCTATGACAGTATATTATTTTCCTCTCAGCTGTGTGACGAAAGAAATAATTATATGCCATGTACGTATGAACTCGTAAAAGCATATATTGTGTCAAAATTAGAGGCTTGTCAAGTGACTGAAGACATCTACAGGAATCCAACATTGACTAACTCATTAAATATTGAATCTATTATATACATCCATCCATCCATTGTCCAACCCGCTGAATCCGAACACAGGGTCACGGGGGTCTGCCGGAGCCAATCCCAGCCAACACAGGGCACAAGGCAGGGAACCAATCCCGGGCAGGGTGCCAACCCACCGCAGGACACACACAAACACATCCACACACCAAGCACACACTAGGGCCAATTTAGTATCACCAATCCACCTAACCTGCATGTCTTTGGACTGTAGGAGGAAACCGGAGCGCCCGGGGGAAACCCACGCAGACACGGGGAGAACATGCAAACTCCACGCAGGGTGGACCCGGGAAGCGAACCCGGGTCTCCTAACTGCGAGGCAGCAGCGCTACCACTGCGCCACCGTGCCGCCCCTATTATATACATTGGCTTCAAAATGTATTCGTACCCCTTCACTTTTTCACATTGTGCTATGTTGCAGCATTGTGCTAAAACCATTTGAATTAATTTTTCCATCAAAGAGAATATGCAATCAGCCTTTTCTATAAAGAAATACAAGAGTCTGCCATATATGCAGTGACTCATATTCAATCATGTGTTGGCACTGGCTTTGTCCTAGCGTGCGAAGTGGTTCCCCAGCGACAAGGGCTCAAATGAGTAAACTAGTTGCAAAATATAAAAGTGACATCATTCATGGTCAGTCAGTATCCCAACCTGTTGCCTGTTGATTAGCACTTGCAAGTAAGAGTTTCACTGTATTCTGTACATGTGACAATATTGAGGCTTTGAACCTGTGGAAATTTATCTTTAATTCAGTTGTCAACCAAGGCCACATTTGTGTATGGGAGTGTGATTGTTTCTGTGACTTCATAATAAATAAAAATATATTGATACAGCTAAGAGTATAAAATAACTTTTATATAATCCATTCTTTTTCTTCTTGGCTGTGTACTCCAGTTTATAATTTTCACTTTAGAACAATTTAACAATGTCTACACTTAAAGTCAATTAAGTTAATTAATTCCTTTAACCTCCCAGAATATTACATGTCCTTTAGTCTGATACTGTTGCAGTGTCTTTTTTATAGTATGTGACCAACCTGAGCTGCACACATTATTCCAAATACAGTTTTACTCACACAACTATGAACCACAAAATTTTCCTTTAAAAGGTTTTAACCTTATTGTACATTTTTTAAACCAATGTAGTCAGTATTGCCCACCAAAATATACACAGATAAGTTTGACATAAAAATAAAATACTTAAGTTATAATAATTCAGATAAAGTAATAATTATATAAACTTTTGCTGGTGAGCTATATTTATTACCTACAGTATGTGGTGTTACCTTTCAAAAAAAATTTTTTTCTACCAGGCTGAATGAAGTGTGACCTCATCAGTGCTTAAGCTGCAGTCCCAAGTGTTTCTTGAAGATTAGTTGTTGCTGTTCTACTTTGCTTGATTTTTTTAATAAACTTGTTTTATGTGATCTTTCAAAAGAATTTTATTGTAAAGAATTTCTTTTTTCATGTACAGTAATAGAGGGTATCCATTGAGATATATGACAAATTTCAATCAAGTGAATTTGTGTTTCCTTGGGAAAGAAAGTAATGTTTGTTTTTTAGTTGTAACATAGTGAGGTTAATAAATGCATGTATACAGTATTAATAAACTTATGGTTACTTTAAAAGGTTTTAGGGGTTCTTTATGTGACTGACAAAACCATTTTAAAAGAAACACTCTTTTATTTCTATGGCAAAAATGAAATTTTAATTGAACTACCATGAAAGTTCCAACAATGATCACTATCTTTGTTATATTCCTTGACTGAAATGTAGTGTGTGTGCTTAAGGTTCAAGCTGCACCTGTCTGCAAAAGAATTCTACATGTTCTCCATTTGTGTGTTCCATGATCTAAGTATTTGTTCAGCCAGGTTTAGCTGCCCAGGATACAGGAATTCTTTAACTGTCTCTTGAAATAAATCTGTAAAGTTGAATCTCTCTGAGACCTTATTCCTGCTGGTTAATTCTTTAAGCACAAATCCTTTATTTTTTAATGATTAATGAATCTGTGTCCTTAATTCAAAGTTGTCATATCTGAGTTGTAATATCATGCCTGATATTCCAAGAAGTACTGTATTTTGTATTTGTTTTCTGCAAGACTAGAATGTAGGAAGACAAGTCAAAATGAGAAACAGCCGACCACAAATTGTATCTTTCTTGTTTTAGAGTTTTGTTTAGCGGAAATGGCTGCAGCATCTAAAAATAATTGAAAGTACAACTTTTAATAGTATAATTTACCAGGAATTTAAAAAAAAAAACAAAAACAAATTAGATAAATTAATAACATAAAGTATGTTTAAAAATAAGAGAATAAAGCTGTGTTTTCTAAGTTGAAAGGTTGTAGAAAGTGCATCTAGTACATAATGTTGTATATATTCTTGCATATTTAATTTCAGCTGACATATATTCAAAACAACATACATACGATATCTCCAGTACATAACAAAAATTATTTCTTTATTAATACATTTAAAGTACTGGCAAATGAAGCTAATCTCAGTGCCACAGAATGAGTAAATACTTAGTGGACACTGAGCCTTTGTGTTTTTTAGCTGCTAAGGCTGACAGTACACTACACAACTTCTAGTCAGAGAGCATGTCAAATTTAATGAGTGCAATTGCTAGATATCTTTTCCTTGAAGATGTCAGATTGCACTTCTAGGAAATATTTCAGCACTGTTTGAAGGCCCGCATCATATCAAATGTACAATTAAAAATTCAAGATTAACTTGAAATGATAAACTAATCCATAATTGAAGTTGCACAAAATGTTTCTCTGTTTTTTGATAGATGAATCTGAAAATTTCACAATGCTTATAAATGTGAGGTTTTGAAATTTCAAAACTTTGCACTGTGTGCTATATTTTAGATATTACAGCAAAAATTGAACTTTCCTGACAAATTTCCATGAAGAGTAAATAAGTGTGCTAAATTTCAAAAAATCTGTCTACTGGGTGCCGAGTTGTTTCATGCAGACAAACGGACAGATTGCCAGACAGATAGAAGTGGCAATCACAATTGGTGCTTTTCACATTAAGTACAAATGCACCTAATAAATGGATCCTAATAATTCAATAATCTCTGTATTTTGTCTTGATTTTTATAAAATATTCCAATGGGATAGGCTTCCTCACATGTTGGTATTTTCTCTGCAGCTTCCTTTTCTAATCAAAATATTCTCACAAAGAAGTAGATCATCTTCAATTTGAAATAACCTTATATTTAAATTCTGTCTCTCATGTCATATGTATATATTTAGATTTTACTCCTCTTTGCCCTCTATATTTCAACTGAATATATTTGCTGTTTTATTATCATAGTTAAAAACAACTACTGCAAATACATGTTTTTTTCATTTGTTTTTTAATAGGCAGCATGCTGATGCAGTGGTTAACATTTAGAGTTTTTTATAGTCTTTTCCAGTGGCGTAGCTCGAATTCGTGCCACTCGGGGAAGGGCGGTGCTTAATTTGCCGCCTTCCAAAATATCTGAATATGTTAACCTATTTAAGTAGAAAATTAAAATGATGTATAGAGAAAAATTAAGATACATTTTGCATAGATTTTATCATATATAGAGAAACAGCAATAATTTTTCACATATAATTATTTGTAAGCATCAACTAGACAAGAATATAGTATAGATGCACTGATAAGCCGTGTTCTTATTATTAGTTTAATATAATTATGCTGCGAAAACCAGAACCAGTGTAGTGTACAAGAGATAGGTGGGGATGTTTTCTGCGCAGAGCAAGAACGCATTCAGATTGATAACGAAACAAAATTATAAATTGTAAATTAGTTGTTTATCTTTCTAGAAATTATTATCGGTGTAATGTTTATGTTTATTTTTGTTATTGCCTCATAAATTTCAACTGCTGTGTCTGATGCTGTCACAGGAGGACAGTCTGAAAATTATTTTTGAAGCATTTGTGGATAAAAATCAGAGAATTTTACTTTTTTCATTCATGAGTGATATTTTTCTGAACCCTGCTGCTTACACACAAATTGTACTGATCCTTTTGGCTAATAATGCGCCCCCAAAAATGTGCCACCCAGGGCAGACCACCCCTAGCTACGCCACAGGCCTTTTCTGAGTTCCCTGTGTCTGCAAGGGGTTTTCTTCCAGTACCCTGGTTTCTGCCAACTTCCTGAAGACAAGCAAGTTAGGTCAATTGGCAACTCTGCAGTTACCTAACATGCAATATACCCTAACTTAGTGTGCCCTTTAATGGCCACTTGCTAGGTCCAGGGTTGTTTCATTTGTTGCAGCGCTGCTAGGACAGGATGTGGCTCCTGTGGCCTTATATTATAGATTAAGCAGGTTTGATGATAGCTGGATGATTTTTAATAGTTTTGCATTAAAGCAAGTAGTTGTTAGCCTTTTATTTTTTCTATGATTGTGTACTCCCTGCTAGCTGGTAACTGCAGTATATTTTATGTATTTATCAGATTTCTAGTCTTGTACTTATTTATTAACATTACTCTGTAATACATTATTTCAGCTGTTGAAAATGATATGTTGCAAGCTCCCTGCACTCCATCCCTTTATAAGTGCTGTAAAACACATTTTTTAAAATAATTGTGTCAAGAATGTTCAGAATAGTATTGATCATTGATTATTTTTATCACTGTTGCAATTAGAAGTATTTTTGTTGAGAATGTCAAGTAGAAATGTAAACAAAGTGTCCTGCCAGATACAGGCATTTTTCAGAGACATTGTTTCATAATAAGTGACAGATGCTTGCTTTGCATTCCATATATGGAGGACAAAAATATATAGTGAAATTATCAAAAATGTACATTGTTATTGTAGACCATGCCAAAATTGCAAAACTAGTAGTTTACAAGTAAATTAGGTAAAATAAAAGAGATTTATTGAAAAGAAGGAAAAGATCGTTCTTTTACGTTACTAAACCACACCATAATTTTATGGTGTACACCATATAAAATGTAGCTTTTTTATTGCATTTATAACTGTATATAAAGGTGTAGACTGTTAAAAACTACTTTTCATTTTAGTTTACATTCAAGACTTTATATAATATGTCCACATTATTCACATTATTGTGTTTTTTCTTTTTTTTTAAGAAAATACAAAGCTAAAGTAGGAAATGAAAATGTATCCTCCAATACAAAGTATTCATCAGTCTGAGTGATTAAATATATTAGCTAAAAACCTTTCTTGCCTTTCTCAATTTTTGTGAACCATCAAGTAATGACCTTTTTTCACAGATTGAGCAAAATGACAGAAGAAACGATCCCTACTGACTTAGTTAATACTTATCTTGCTGGGAGTTCTACTGTATTATACATGTAAAGTGCTTTGAGAGGGGGTTCACCAGAAAATTAATACTAAACGTAAAATAAAATTATTTTACCAACAGTGAATGTAATAGTAGTGATTCTAGTGAGGAGTTCTTCTGTATTAGCATCAAATATTTCTAGTCCTACTTCTTTATCTGCTGAATCAGAATCACAATTCCCCTATTAAAAATGTGATTTGCTTTATCATGTTTTCAAGACCCCATCTATAACTGTTCTGAATAATTTTTTTGGATGAACCTGTTGTATGTTATTTACATATATAAGAGAAATAGTTCTGCGACATCAAAAATACAGCTGTCAGAAATATGTAAGTTTACAAGTTTTGCTACTTGTTTATATTTATTTGTATGCCCCTCTTCCACATCACAAACATTTAATTTAAATCTTCAAACTACTCCATATTTCAAAATACATAAAATCACCTTTTAAATTATTGATTAATGTGAAAATCTTCTTTATGTTGTTATTTTTAACTTTGTGGGTGATTCATCAATTTTGAAATATTCATCTATAATAGAATGATCATTGATCAAAATGAGATTTGACAGAGCCCAGATAGCTGCTGAGTTGTTACCAAGCAGCAGCAGCTGCATGATGAAATCTGTTTGAATGGAATTCAAAAATTCAGATAACAGCAGTAGATAGGGAATGTTACCCTATGAATAAACCAAACTCATGCTGTAAAAATAAAATTGTATAAGGATTTTTTTTAGCCATGAGTCATCTTTTTATAGCTAACATATTAAGAAACAAAATAAATCAACTTTGTTCAGGTGCTCATACTGTATACGATTTTCAGGTGTGTGGTGTAACTGCATTAATTACCTAATGCTTTGTTTTAGTGTACTGTATATATATTTGGGATTTTCATATTTATGCTGTCCTGCGGTGGGTTGGCACCCTGCCCAGGATTGTTTCCTGCCTTGTGCCCTGTGTTGACTGGGATTGGCTCCAGCAGACCCCCGTGACCCTGTGTTCGGATTCAGCGGGTTGGAAAATGGATGGATGGATGGATGGATATTTATGCTGGAAATAGATCTTCAGCATGGCTCTATTCTCAATATACGAAGTAGGTGAATTTGTGTGTGCATGGTGTAAAATAACATCACATTTCTCTTCAGATACATGAGCAAGGTAGTTGTCTGTGATTGTAGAAAGCCTGGACATTTTGCTAACCATCATCCTGCCCGTCATCTTTGGTGTAAAGTAAACATGCTGTGTTCCAATATCTACTTTCCCACATTTCCTGCCCATGCAAACAAGCTACCATAGGAATTGTGTAAATTCTCCAGTGTTTGAATGTTTAATCCAGCATTACAACGAGTAAGAAATGGTAAATGGAAAGACTGTTTTTGACTAAGAATTTTATTCTGGAAGAATATCAGTCAAACTGTTAAGTGTGTATGTTTATGAGCAGAACTAATCAAGTCAGTTACTTATTAGTACAGCCATGTTCCAATTATTTCAGTAAGTGAAAGTTTAACATGTGATAATTTGTGGATGCATCACTGTATCAGATCTGGTATATTTTAAAATTACCAATAATACATGCGCTTGAAAGAAGTGAGAAAACTTAAAGATCTGAATAAATACCCAACCTTACTGTTGAGGGCACCGGGGAACACTCCAGCTCCCTAAACACCTGACATAAAGGTTTGGATGCAGGTGTAAAATGAGCAAGAGGATTTATTTTTGGAAACATTTTGGGAAACCCAGGAAGCATTTCCCACAGCACAGTCACAGTTACAAAGCGGCACACAGTAATACTCTGTCTTTATTCTGTAAAACTCTGTCTTCTTCCTTTTTGTCTCTGCCTCCTTCGGTCCTCCTGCCAAGCTTCATCCTCTTTCCTCCCAACTCTGGCTCCTAGAGCAGTAGCAGGCAGCTCCTTTTATGTTACACCCGGATCCACTTCCAGTGTTCCGAAGCTGTACCTCGGAAACACTTTCGGGTAATGTGAGAGCCCTACAAAGCGGGCACTCCAATCCCTGAAGTACCCCCTGGCAGAACCCACGGAACCTAACAGGGCTGAGTCCAAGAACTCTCAGTTCCCATGATGCCCTGTGAGAAACCGTGGTGCTGCTGCAACACAGGGGGCCTGTCATCTAGCAGTCCAGGGGAGACAATGCCCCATATATGCTGTTTCCCCCTATCCTTCCATAGTGTGGATGTCCCGGCCAGACAGAGAAGCTGGCCGTCCCTCACACATTCTAGTGAAAAAGATTTTGCTGTGATTAATTTAATTGCAAGAATTCAACAAACCATAATAGTATACAAGCACAATGTACCGCTCTTTATGTGACTGTGCTTCAGAGTGCTGAATATATCACCAAGCAGAAACATTTTTCAATTGGTCAAGTATTTAAAACACGGACAAAATTATAAATAAATTTAAAAAATGGCATGTCAGATTAAAATAAAAAATATGTACATCGGTTGCACATCATAAAATTGTTTTTATCAAAAATAATTTAATTATGCATAATGCACTAAATTAATATACCCTGAAACAACATGGTATTTTTATATATAATAAATGAAAGTTTTTTATTCTCTGTTAAATTAATTATATTATGTTAAATGAACATGTCAATAAAGCATAATATTTTAACAATTGTTTTATAAACTTTTAAAAAAAATGTACCTCACCAAGTTACTTAGCTATAACCTTTTTAGGTTATCAATTATAGTTATTCCAATATCATTTTATAGTTCATGTTCCAAGTTATTAACAAGAAATAAACAGGTTTGCGTAAAAAAAATACAAAAGATTATTATTCAAAAGCTGAAATGTACAACAGTTGTACAAGAACACTGCTTATTTGGCTATGCCAGAATGCCATGATCAATAAACTAAATATGAACACAAAATGCACCTTGGATAGAGTGTTATATTATAAGATACATTTATTTATATTTGTTTAACTGTATATATTATAGAATAAATGTTAAATATTAGTAAAATATAAAGTGCAAACATTGCTGCTTGGCACCTTCTTTCACGAAATTCTTTATTTTTTAATTTTTTATTTTCAAACAAATTCGGGAACTGCATTGTATTGTATTTGGGTGTATTATTTATGTCTCTGTGTTAACAGTATTTATTTGGTTGGGCAATGTTCTGATGATACTAATGATCAGCAATGCTGAAAGTAGTTAACCCATAACAAAAGTCAGAATTTTTTTTTCAAGTATGTAAACATACTTGTACTAAGCAAGTAAATCTAGACAACTTAATAGTACATTTACTGACTTGTGACGGTAGTTAGTGAGCATAGTTTGATAAAAGATTAAAAGAGAATACAAGGAAAAATGCAAAACGGAGTCTGTGTGATGAAATGTTTTAAATGAATTTCAGAATATTTGTCGTGTGTGTGGTTTTTTTTTTTAACTTTTATTTCACTAACCGGCAACAATAACTCAAATGCATAACCTGTTGCTTCTTTGAAAGTCACATGACTTTACCGCCAAGTTATCCAACCTCCGCTGACAATGAATCCACTTGGTGATTATTAATTTCCGGTGAGGACTAAATGTAACTATTTTGACTTCTACCTAAATGACTGAAATTAGTATTTTGTACATCCCACAAAATTCAATAAATTAAACATGATCGAGTTATGCTCAGAAGTCAACAAGTAACAACCTGCCATTTCCCTTTTTTCTGTGTACATAGCATGTCTTCCAAAGGTTTTCTGAAACATTTAGTCAATGTACAGTACTTACCCAATACTGCATAAAAGATTTAATATCATAACCCACTTCATTTCATTTACTAACCAGTATACCAAAAGAAAAAAATTACAATTTATTTTTGAGGCATGGACAATACTTGAAGATGTTAAGAGTTTGGCTTTTATCTTATCTTGCCTACCCCATACTTCTCCTAACCCCAAAATGGTTTGTAAAGACACACCTTGACTAGGCTTGGATTATATTCCAGGACTGTGCACCTATGATGCAGCAACAGATTAATCAATGTGGCACAGTATCACCATGCTGAATATATATTCTTGTTTATTTCTATACTGTAATATTATGAAGTGCATTTTCATAGCACTTACTTTGAAAAGTACTACCTTATATTGTATAAAATAAACATTTGGTGTATTTAGTATGCCATGTTATTTTTATATAGCATTTTTAAAGATGTTGCCTCAAAGGCCTATCTACAGTATTTCTTGCAGGAAAGAAAATATTTGATTATGAATATTTTCTATGTATAATATCAAATTTCTCTTAACTGTTAAATTGTGCTGAGCTTTAAGGTTTATGGTTTGTTATTTGCTTCACTTTTTGAGCCTGTGGAAGAAAAACAAACCAGTTCTGGTAGTTTTTAAATATTTACCATAAGACATTTAGTAACTACTGTATAAGACATTGACGTAACTGTAGTAAAAATAAATGTGACCATCTTTGTTTAAGTAGTAAGAATCAAGGTTAAATTTGTTTGTGTCATGTTTTGTGCAAGGCATTGACCTAGCGATCTATGTATAGTGAGTAGGTGTTTATAACAGCTGTGGTTAGTGACTGTCTTTTTTATCTGCTGAAACTGACATTCAACTGGTGCATCCAGCCCTGTAATCAAAAACTTAAAAACAGGTGCAAAATATGCTGTCTTTTAAAATTAAATGCATAGTCTTTATTTATGCCTAATATTTTAACTGCTGGGGTGGCACGGTGGCGCAGTGGTAGCGCTGCTGCCTCACAGTAAGGTGACCTGGGTTCGCTTCCCGGGACCTCCCTGTGTGGAGTTTGCATGTTCTCCCCGTGTCTGCGTGGGTTTCCTCCGGGTGCTCCGGTTTCCTCCCACAGTCCAAAGACATGCAGGTTAGGTGGATTGGAGATTCTAAATTGTCCCTACTGTGTTCTTGGTCTGTGTGTGTGCCCTGTGGTGGGCTGGCTCCCTGCCCGGGGTTTGTTTCCTGCCTTGCACCCTGTGTTGGCTGGGATTGGCTCCAGCAGACCCCTGTGACCCTGTAGTTAGGATATAGCAGGTTGGATAATGGGTGGATGGATTTTAACTGCTTAGTGTAGATCACATAAGATTAGGTTTGAGTTATACTTATAATTTTTAAAGAAAAGAGCATCATTCGTCATACAGCATATAAAACTGAGTAACTTGCATCTGTATTTCATAACATGTTTTTAGACTAAAGAATTCCAAATTCCATCCATCCATCCATCCATCCATCCATCCATCCATCCATCCATCCATCCATCCATCCATCCATCCATCCATCCTGTTCCACTTATCCGAGGTCGGGTCTCAGGGGCAGCAGCTTGAGCAGAGATGCCCAGACTTCCCTCTCCCCAGCCACTTCTTCTAGCTCTTCCGGGAGAATCCCAAGGCGTTCCCAGGCCAGCCGGGAGACATAGTCCCTCCAGTGTGTCCTGGGTCTTCCCCAGGGCCTCCTCCCGGTTGGATGTGCCCGGAACACCTCACCAGGGAGGCGTCCAGGAGGCATCCTGATCAGATGCCCGAGCCACCTCATCTGACTCCTCTCAATGTGCAGGAGCAGTGGCTCTACTCTGAGCCCCTCTCGGATGACTGAGCTTCTCATCCTATCTTTAAGGGAAAGCCCAGACACCCTGCGGAGGAAACTCATTCAGCCGCTTGTATTCACAATCTCGTTCTTTCGGTCACTACCCATAGCTCATGACCATAGGTGAGGGTAGGAACATAGACTGACTGGTAAATTGAGAGCTTTGCCTTGCGGCTCAGCTCCTTTTTCACCACGACAGACCGATGCAGAGCCCGCATCACTGCGGACGCCGCACCAATCCACCTGTCGATCTCACGCTCAATTCTTCTCTCACTCGTGAACAAGACCCCGAGATACTTGAACTCCTCCACTTGAGGCAGGATCTCGCTCCCAACCCTGAGAGGGCATTCCACCCTTTTCCGGCTGAGGACCATGGTCTCGGATTTGGAGGTGCTGATTCCCATCCCAGCCGCTTCACACTCAGCTGCGAACCGATCCAGAGAGGGCTGAAGATCATGGCCTGATGAAGCAAACAGGACAACAGCATCTGCAAAAAGCAGTGACCCAATCCTGAGTCCACCAAACCGGACCCCCTCAACACCCTGGCTGCGCCTAGAAATTCTGTCCATAAAAGTTATGAACAGAATCGGTGACAAAGGGCAGCCCTGGCAGAGTTCAACTCTCAATGAAAATGGGTTCGACTTACTGCCGGCAATGCGGACCAAGCTCTGACACCAGTTGTACAGAGACCGAACAGCCCTTATCAGGGGGTCCGGTACCCCATACTCCCGGAGCACCCCCCACAGGATTCCCCAAGGGACACGGTCGAACGCCTTTTCCAAGTCCACAAAACACATGTAGACTGGTTGGGCGAACTCCCATGCACCCTCCAGGACTCTGCTAAGGGTGTAGAGCTGGTCTACTGTTCCGCGGCCAGGACGAATACCAAACTGTTCCTCCTGAATCCGAGGTTCGACTATCTGACGGATCCTCTTCTCCAGAACCCCCGAATAGACTTTTCCAGGGAGGCTGAGGAGTGTGATCCCTCTGTAGTTGGAACACACCCTCCGGTCCCCCTTCTTAAAGAGGGGGACCACCACCCCGGTCTGCCAATCCAGAGGCACTGTCCCTGATGTCCATGCGATGTTGCAGAGACGTGTCAACCAAGACAGCCCTACAACATCCAGAGCCTTGAGGAACTCCGGCCGTATCTCATCCACCCCCGGGGCCCTGCCACCAAGGAGTTTTTTGACCACCTCGGTGACCTCAGTCCCAGAGATGGGGGAGCCCACCTCCGAGTCCCCAGGCTCTGCTTCCTCATCGGAAGGCATGTTAGTGGGATTGAGGAGGTCTTCGAAGTACTTCCCCCACCGACCCACAACATCCCGAGTCGAGGTCAGCAGCGCACCATCCCCACCATATACAGTGTTGACACTGCACTGCTTCCACCTCCTGAGACGCCGGACGGTGGACCAGAATCTCCTTCTCCATGGCCTCCCCAAACTCCTCCCATGCCCAAGTTTTTGCCTCAGCAACCACTGAAGCCGCTTTTTGCTTGGCCTGCCGGTACCTATTAGCTGCCTCCAGAGTCCCACAGGACAAAAGGAACCGGTAGGACTCCTTCTTCAGCTTGACAGCATCCCTCACCGGCGGTGTTCACCAACGGGTTCGGGGATTGCTGCCATGACAGGCACCGACCACCTTACGGCCACAGCTCCGGTCTGCCGCCTCAACAATAGAGGCACGGAACATGGCCCATTCGGACTCAATGTTCCCCACCTCCCTCGGGACGTGGTCGAAGTTCTGCCAGAGGTGGGAGTTGAAGCTACTTCTGACAGGGGGCTCTGCCAGACGTTCCCAGCAGACCCTCACAACACGTTTGGGCCTACCAGGCCTGAACGGCATCCTCCCCAACCATCGGAGCCAACTCACCACCAGGTGATGATCAGTTGACAGCTCCGCCCCTCTCTTCACCCGAGTGTCCAAGACATGTGGCCGCAAGTCCGACGACACGACCACAAAGTCGATCATCGAACTGAGGCCTAGGGTGTCCTGGTGCCAAGTGCACATATGAACACCCTTATGCTTGAACATGGTGTTCGTTATGGACAATCCATGACGAGCACAGAAGTCCAATAACAAAACACCACTCGGGTTCAGATCGGGGGGGCCATTCCTCCCAATCACACCCTTCCAGGCCTCACTGTCATTGCCCACGTGAGCATTGAAGTCTCCCAGCAGTACGAGGGAGTTCCCAGAGGGTATGCCCTCTAGCACCCCCTCCAGGGACTCCAAAAAGGGTGGGTACTCCGAACTGCTGTTCGGTGCATACGCACAAACAACAGTTAGGACCCGTCCCCCCACCCGAAGGCGGAGGGAGGCTACCCTCTCATCCACCGGGGTAAACCCCAATGTACAGGCTCCAAGTCGGGGGGCAATAAGTATGCTCGGAGCCTCTCATCGGGGGCAACTCCAGAGTGGTAGAGAGTCCAGCCCCTCTCAAGGAGATTGGTTCCAGAGTCCAAGCTGTGCGTCGAGGTGAGCCCGACTATATCTAGCCGGAACCTCTCAACCTCGCGCACTAGCTCAGGCTCCTTCCCCTTCAGAGAGGTGACATTCCACATCCCAAGAGCCAGCTTCTGTAGCCGAGGATCGGACCACCAAGGTCCCTGCCTTCGGCCACCACCCAACTCACACTGCACCCGACCTCCTTGGCCCCTCCCATAGGTGGTGAGCCTATGGGAAGGGGGACCCACATTGCCTCTTCGGGCTGTGCCCGGCCGAGCCCCATGGGTGCAGGCCCAGCCACCAGGCGCTCGCCATTGAGCCCCACCTCCAGGCCTGGCTCCAGAGGGGGGCCCCGGTGACCTGCGTCCAGGCGAGGGAAAACGGCGTCCAAATTTTTTGTTCATCATAGAAGGTCTTTTGAATTCCAAATTATTTGCAGAAAATTCATTTGCTTTTATTTCAGAAATAACTGTTAAGTATTAACACATATAGTGTTAACTAGTACTGTTTTGATTTTTCTATCCATTGTGTGTTTCACAGGACTGATTGGTGCCCAGAGATACAGAAGCTCTGCTGTTAACTACAGTGTACTTTTACTGGAAGATAAAGCAGGCATCCTATATGTTGGAGCCAGAGGGGCTGTTTTTGCACTCAACACCAGCAATATTGCCAATGGCAAAGACAGAATGGTAAGATCGTTACTGTAGAAAAAAAAGAAATAGTAGCCACACAGTGTTAAATTAGGAAGTGTTTGATTTTATGGTGATTTTAAATGGCTTTTGTAAGCATTTTGTATCACACATAGTTAACATTCTTTTCTAGGTTATGCCTGTGGTTTGGTGAGAAGGATTCAGCAATGTAAATTCCAGAAGTGTACTTTCAAACACTTGGGCATTACAGTGACAATTTTTAACAATAGTTGCTAGTTCCTATTATAACATTCTTAAACACCTTAAATTCATTAATATGTAAAAACCAAATAATTAACCATGCATAATTTGAGGAAATTGATAATACAATTACTTTTAGTGTCATTGTTACTTTAAATTTCTGACAATTTTTACTTTTAAATTAAAAGGTGAGTTTGGTATTTTTCAAGAAAACGTTTTTATTTTTTCACAATTATTGCATACATTAATTGAAAAATACCAAACTTATGTCTTATCAGTAGTGACATATTAAAAGTTAGATACTAGTTTGAAAGGCGATTAAAATGATCAGCTATAAAATGGGGTGACACTGTTATTATTATCATTATTATTTTCATTTCTTGTCCTACTGTATGCACATGTTTATAATGAAACTTTTTACATTTAAAAATAAAAATACAGATGTATTTGTGTAATTTCAGTTTTTTATTGAATACTTAGCAGGCACTTTTCAAATTTATTTACTTGTATTTTTTTGTAGATTTATTGGGAAGCATCCATGAACAACAAAACAGCTTGTAGTAAGAAAGGAAAAGATAATAAAGTATGTGTTTCTTTTGTAAACAAGTAACTATATAATGTTGGTTTAAGTTAAATGAGTTTAATTTAGGAACCTCTTTCCTATTCTGTCCTGTGTGTGTTGTTAATGGCATCAGATAAATTATCCTCACTGAACTTAAGGGTAACATTGCAATCTTAAAATTGTTCTTCTCTGTCAGTTAATCACAGTTTTGGGTATGTCACAGATAAAAAAATCTTTCCAGGTGACCTACGTATGCTGTTCACTTTTTATTATTAAGTAAAATAATATATCACAAGACATATCCATGGATCTTTGTATGTCTACATACGTAAATATCTCTGAATGCACCATCATTGATGTGTGCCTCATTATGAGTAAGTAAGCATAACTTTACATATTCAAGTTTAACTATTTGAATGTTTAAACTTTTAACACGGGATTAAACAGATAGAACTAATTACAGTGAACAGACGTTTATTTAAAAAATATTTAAGTCTGACATACATTTTGACTTTCAAAGAGTAATTTACAAATTTATATCCCATTGAACTCATGCACAGATTTACATCTACAGTAACCTAATATACATGTTTTTGGGATTTTGGACAGACATTGATGGGGACATTGGATGAACATGCAAATTCCACATAAGCTTTTCCTGGGATGTAATTTAAACATAAGACTCTTGTGCTAGGGTGGCGCAGTGGTAGTGCTGCTGCCTCGCAGTTAGGAGACCTGGGTTCGCTTCCCAGGTCCTCCCTGCATGGAGTTTTCATGTTCTCCCCGTGTCTGCGTGGGTTTCCTCCGGGCACTTTGGTTTCCTCCCACAGTCCAAGACATGCAGGTTAGGTGGATTGGTAATTCTAAATTGGCCCCAGTGTGTGTTTGGTGTGTGGGTGTGTTTGTGTGTGTGGGTTGGCACCCTGCCTGGGATTGGTTCCTGCCCTGTGTTGGCTGGGATTGGCTCCAGCAGACCCCCGTGACCCTGTGTTCGGATTCAGTGGGTTGGAAAATGGATGGATGGATGGACTCTTGTGCTGTGAGGCAACAGTGTTAACCATCAAGGTACCTTACTGCTGCTTCCAAACTTAAAGTACTCTATTTTTAAGAACTTAAGAAATTTTAAAAATGAGATTAGATAATTCAGATGATGAAACTTGTTACATTAGCTAATAGGTTTGCTGTTTTCTAGAGTTTATAGGATCAATATTGCCATTCTGTGTTATTGTGGGAGTTGTGAGACTTACCATGTTCATTACTAGGTTTGTCTACTCCATCATCTTTAGGTTAACACACACACAGGTACACACACATAGAGATCCTAGACAGACAATGACTCAGTGATGCATAATTGCCAGTCACCTTGCAATATTCTATATAGGACCTCCTTCCCATAAGCACGTATAAAGAGTGACAGCAAATGCCTGTCTTCGTATAATACCCTACATAGGGACACAGTATCACCAGCACTAACAGACATATGGGTAACCTTGCGACATACAAAGGCTCAACACATTTTTGTTTATTTGCCATTTACCAACCAAACATTGCGTTACTTCTGTCATAGTTGTTCTTCATAGGTGCCCTACTATTTACAGTAATCCCTCCTCCATCGCGGGGATTGCGTTCCAGACCCACCCGCGAAATAAGAAAATCCGCGAAGTAGAAACCATATGTTTATGGTTATTTTTATATTGTCATGCCTGTGTCACAGATTTGCGCAGAAACACAGGAGGTTGTAGAGTGACAGGAATGTTATTCAAACACTGCAAACAAACATTTGTCTCTTTTTCAAAAGTTTAAACTGTGCTCCATGACAAGACAGAGATGACAGTTCCATCTCACAATTAAAAGAATGCAAACATATCTTCCTCTTCAAAGGAGTGCGCATCAGGAGCAGATGATGTCACAGAGATAGAGAAAAGCAAACAAATCAATAGGGCTGTTTGGCTTTAAAGTATGCGAAGCACCGCGGCACAAAGCAGTTGAAGGCGGCAGCTCACACCCCCTCCATCAGGAGCAGAGAGAGAGAGAGAGAGAGAGACAGAGTTTGTTTTTCAATCAAAAATCAATACGTGCCCTTCGAGCTTTTAAGTATGCGAAGCACCGTGCAGCATGTCGTTTCAGGAAGCAGCTGCACAAAAGATAGCAACGTGAAGATAATCTTTCAGCATTTTTAGACGAGCGTCCGTATCGTCTAGGTGTGCGAACAGCCTCCCAGCTCAATCCCCCTACGTCAGGATCAGAGAAAGTCAGCGCAAGAGAGAGAGAAAAGTAAGCCGGGTAGCTTCTCAGCCATCTGCCAATAGCGTCCCTTGTATGAAATCAACTGGGCAAACCAACTGAGGAAGCATGTACCAGAAATTAAAAGACCCATTGTCCGCAGAAATCCGCGAACCAGCAAAAAATCCGCGATATATATTTAAATATGCTTACAGATAAAATCCGCGATGGAGTGAAGCCGCGAAAGGCGAAGCGCGATATAGCGAGGGATTACTGTACTTCAGTTACTCAAGATATAAAGGCAAAGTATCTTCTTCTTTTTTCGCCTGTTCCCGTTAGGGGTCGCCACAGCGGATCATCTTCTTCCATATCTTTCTGTTCTCTGCATCTTATTCTGTTACACCCATCACCTACCTGTCCTCTCTCACCACATCCATAAACCTTTTCTTAGGCCTTCCTATTTTCCTCTTCCCTGGCAGCTCTATCCTTAGCATGCTTCTCCCAATATACTCAGCATCTCTCCTCTGCACATGTCCAAACCAACGCAGTCCCGCCTCTCTGACTTTGTCTCCCAACCGCCCAACTTGAGCTGACCCTCTAATGTCCTCATTTCTAATCCTATCTATCCTCATCACACCCAGTGCAAATCTTAGCATCTTTAACTCTGCTACCATCTTGATCTGTCTCCTGCTTTCTAGTCAGTGCCACTGTCTCCAACTCATATAACATAGCTGGTCTCACTACTGTCCTGTAGACCTTTCACTCTTGCTGATGCCCATCTGTCAATAATTACTCCTGACACTCTTCTCCACTCATTCCACCCTGCCTACACTCTCTTTTTCACCTCTCTTCCACAATCCCCATTACTCTGTACTGTTGATCCCAAGTATTTAAACTCATCCACCTTCGCCAACTCTACTCCCTGCATCCTCACCATTCCACTGACCTCCCTCTCATTTACACACATGTATTCTGTAGTCATAGAAAAGCTTACTGAAAATCATTACTGTCAAGGGTGGATGTTGTCCTGGTTGGCTTTTTGATTTAGCCATCAGCATAATGCATAGATTATATTCCCTGATGTCCAGAATAAATGGTCCCATGTCTCAATCTCTGACGTTGCTTCTTAGGATGTTCTGCTTTCGTCACTTCCTTTAGTTCCTTGAACATGCCATATTTATGTTAACATTTTACATGGGGCTTTGGGACATGTGACATTGCACAAATTTGGCTAGCTGTCCCTCTGATGAATGACTCTTCTCAAAGTCTTTCATCTATTTACGCACCCATGTACTGCTGTCCTTTTCAAGCTATAGACTAATTGAAACAACTTCTAATCCTGTGGCATGAGGATTCTTCTATGTTCCCTCTACAGTTAAGTTGTAAACCTACTAAAACAGATACACTAAACTGAAACTACACTGAAAATTTTACACTTCAGGTCACATTTGTACTGTGAAATTCTTACTTGCACATGCTAGTCAACATACCACACTTAGCGGCTCTCTGGCACTATTGTTGGTGAGTATAAATACTTCAACACAAAATTTTGCATATTCTGTATATTAAGTTGAATTTAAATTCTAATGACACTAAACTGTATTTGTTAACAAAACTGATTAATACTTCCTCAGTGCCGCTGTTATTATACTGCATACAAGGATCAGCTTTCATTTTCTCTACTAAGGATGACTGTCATGTTTTAATAATAATTAATGTTTCTTTCAGTGCACGCTCCCAAACTCCTCCTTTATCATCAGTAATTGCTAAGTTGTTAAAATATTTCATTCAGAGAAATGATTTTTTAAAAGAAATTGGGGTATCATTTTTATACTATTACTCTCTAATTTGTATTTCATATTTTCTATCTCAAATACACTTTGCACTTTGCAATCTGAGTTTTGTTGATTCATAATTTTACAGAAAAAGGTCTTTTGGATCCGTTTTACTAATGTCTATAAGAATTTTCATATGATAAAGGAATATGCCCGTTTGTGTGCCTAGTGATAGACTGGGACTCTGTCCAGGTTGTTTTCAGCATCGTCCCCTATGCTATGGGGACAGGCTGTGGCTTCCATGACCCTGACATGGATAAAACCAGATTGACAATGTATGTATATATGAATTAGTATTTCCCCACTCAGTCTTCTTTGTTCCAGACAGGTCCCTTAGCCTGCCAAAACTGAACATGCTGTTAGTGAGTAGGAATGCACTTGTGTTTTTCTAGTACAGTGAATTTTTCATTCTTTTATTATAGTGACCAGATGACATATAGTCTCACCACCAACATGAGAAATTTTGAGCAGAACATTCCTTCATTTATAATGTGAATAGGTTTATATTATAACAACATATTTTCTTCTTTGTCTACATGGGGCGGGACAGTGGTAGCGCTACTGCCTCTCAATAAGGAAAGCAGGGTTTGTGTCCCGGGTCCTCCCTGTGTAGAGTTTGTATGCTCTTCCGGTGTCTGTGTAGATTTCCCCCGGTTGCTCCAGTTTCTCTCCATGTCCAAAGACATGCAAGTTAGGTGAACTGGCGACACTGAATTGGCCCCAGTGTGAGGTGAGTGTGCATATGTGTTTTGCTCTATGATGGAGTGGTGCCCTGTCCCTGTTTGTTCACACCTTGTGCATTATCCTAACTGGGATAGGCTCCAGCAACCCCCATGATCCTAGCCTAATTAAGAGGGTTAGAAAATGACATAAAATTTGTCTGTAAATGTTTGCCCAAGTCTGAAGATTGCCTAGCTCTTTATGAATTGTTTTTGTTGCCTTCTCAGTATTTAGTATATTTTCTGTTTTGGAGACATCTGCAAAATATGATTTGCTCTCTTTACTGGAATCTCTATCATTAATTATAAAAACAGAAAGAAGGTTGCAGTGTGTATGCATTTCTAAATTTTATATAATGCCATTAACGAACATTATGATACAGACAAGTAATCAATTTAAAACATAGAAGATGCACATTTTGTTAAAAACAACATATAGCATTACCAATGCCCTCAACAACCTCTCAGAGTATTACACTAAATGGTTCCTTAATGCCAACCCAGGGAAGACACAGGTCTGTACCTTTCATCTTAACAATAGTCAAGCAAACACAACTCTAGAGATCAGGTGGAATAACGAAGTACTGAAGAACACCAAACATCCTGTTTACTTAGGCATCACTCTGGACAGAACACTGTCTTTTAAAGAACATATTTTTAAACTCAAAAAGAAGATATCCAGCAGAAATAATCCCCTTAGCAAACTAGCAAACACATCCTGGGGAACAGACCCCAAGACCCTGCGATCAACAGCCATGGCACTCTGTTATTCAACAGTAGAGTATTGTGCACCATTGTGGGCTAGGTTAACCCATGCCAACAAGGTTGACCCTGAGCTAAATAGTGCATGCCGAATCATCATTGCAACATTGTGAACAACATGCCTTCCTGC